>NC_060130.1:772276638-772511638 GCF_021461395.2 Schistocerca americana
TTTGGGACTGGATGAAGCGTCGTCTCACGCGGTCTGCACGTCCAGCACGAACGCTGGTCCAAATGAGGCGCCAGGTGGAAATGGCATGGCAAGCCGTTCCACAAGGCTACATCCAGCATCTCTACGATCGTCTCCATGGGAGAATAGCAGCCTGCATTGCTGCGAAAGGTGGATATACACTGTACTAGTGCCGACATTGTGCATGCTCTGTTGCCTGTGTCTATGTGCCTGTGGTTCTGTCAGTGTGATCATGTGATGTATCTGACCCCAGGAATGTGTCAATAAAGTTTCCCGTTCCTGGGACAATGAATTCACGGTGTTCTTATTTCAATTTCCAGGAGTGTATTTGAAACAGACTAAAATAATGAGATGGAAAATGCAAACAACAAAAATGAGGAAATTTCTTTAAACACACATAACGAACTACTCAAAGATACCCACAGAAGCTCTGCTAGCAATACTTTTCTGTCAGCAGCAGATAATTTAAGTCCGAACACCTCTTTGGCGGACAGGCTACAGTTTCTAAGAAAATCGTTCGAAAGCAAATTTGATAAAATTCAATACCCTAAACCTCTAAAATAACTTTCCAGTGTAATGAACTGTCTTAAACATAAATACTTAAGTGTGTAAATGACACCATTTTCGCTTTTAGCTGCATTACAAAAAGTTAAATGTTCAGGAACTTAGAATGAAATCAGTTGTAAAATCACCAAATGTTGTTCAACTGAACTTTGTAATACACTGAAGAGCCAAAGAAACTGGTACACCTGCGTAATATCGTAGGGCCCCCACGAGCACGAAGAAGTGCCGCAACACGACGTGGCATGGAGTCGACTAACGCCTGCAGTGGTGCTGAAGGGACTGACACCATGAATCCTGCAGGGCTGTCCATAAATCCGTAAGAGTACGAAAGCGTGGCGATCTCTTCTGAACAGCACGTCACAGGACATCCCAGATATGCTCAATAATGCTCATGTCTGGGGAATATGGTGGCCAGCGGAAGTGTTTAAACTCAGAAGAGCGTTCCTGGAGCCACAATGTAACAATTCTGAACGTGTGGGGTTCCGCATTGTCCTGCTGCCATTGCCCAAGAACACACTGTCTTTTTCTGCGGGCAATATGCGAAAGATAGACATACACTACACTTAGACTACACAGATACAGACATAGATATATACACAGCAATAAGAGACGAAGAACAATGGGCACAATTAAACGCACTGACAAACGGTATTTCATAAACAACACACGAAGAGTACATGCGGACACGACATTACAGACATACCTATGTGCAGCGTAACAACAATCTCCAGAGGGTGGACAGCGATACTCACAGTGCCAGCGAAAATAGTGACAATGAGGAGGAACAGGAGGAGGAAGCTGAGATGTGACAGTAAATAAGCATAAGGTGCTGGCGATCCAGCCAAGAAATCGCCAAATGCAGTACATATTCACTGTCAGTCACATTCGGTGATGGTACTAACAAATCTCTCCTCTATGCTATCTTCTTTTTATATTCTTCTTAAAAAACAACAGCATTTTATTTCTATTTCAACCTTAAATTATTGTTATTTTGAAAAGTATCATTATATGTAAATCTTGTAGATAAAACAAAAGAAAAGAAAACTGTAAAAAGATGAAAAACGAAAATTGTAAGATGTACGACCCGTTTTAAACATCAGGTAACAGGTCTATAATTTGGCAATAAATAAATAAATTGCCCAAATCCGTCGGAATGCACAATGGACATGAATGGACGCAGGTGATCAGACAGGTTGCGTACGTAAGTATCACCTGTCAGGGCCGTATCTAGACGTATAAGGGGTCCCATATCATTCCAACTGCTCACGCCCCACACCATTACAGAGCCTCTACCAGCTTGATCCAGTCCCCTGCTGACATGCAGGATGCATGGATTCATGAGGTTGTCTCCATAGACATGTACAAGTCCATCCTCTCGATACAGTTGGAAACGAGACTCGTCCGACCGGGAAACGTGTTTCCAGTCATCAACAGTCGAATGCCGGCGTTTGCGGGCGCAGGGAGGCATAAGGCTTTTGTTCAAATGGTTCAAATGGCTCTGAGCACTATGCGACTTAACTTCTAAGGTCATCAGTCCCCTAGAACTTAGAACTACTTAAACTTAAATAACCTAAGGACATCACACACATCCATGCCCGAGGCAGATTTCGAACCTGCGACCGTAGCGCTCGCGGGGTTCCAGACTGTAGCGCCGAGAACCGCTTGGCCGGCGTAAGGCTTTGTGTCGTGCACTCACCAAGGGTGTACGAGTGGGCCTTCAGCTCCGGAAGCCCATATCGATGATGTTTCGTTGAATGGTTCGCACGCTGACACTTGATGATGACCCAGAATTGAAGTCTGCAGCAATTTTCGCCTGTTTACATATCTCTGTCCTCCCGTAAACCATGGACCTTGTCGTTGGTGGGGAGGCTTGCGTGTCTCTGCGATACAGATAACCGAGCCGTAGGTGCAACGTCAACGGAGGGGTATCTGCTGAGAGGACAGACAAACATGTGGTTACTGAAGAGGGTCAGCAGCCTTTTCAGTATTGCAGTCTGGATGATTGACTGATCTGGCCTTGTAACATTAACCAAAACAGCCTTGCTGTGCTGGAACTGCGAACGGCTGAGAGCATGAGGAAACTACAGTCGTAATTCTTCCCGAGGGCATGCAGCTTTACTGTATGGTTAAATGATGGTGGTGTCATCTTGGGTAAAATATTCCGTAGGTAAAATAGTCCTCCATTTGTCTCCCTGGGCAGGGACTACTCAGGAGGACGTCATTATCAGGAGAAACAAAACAGGCAGTTCACGGATCGGAGCGTGGAATATCAGATCCCTTAATCGGGCAGGAAGATGATAAAATTTAAAATGGCTGGTTCAAATGGCTCTGAGCACTATGGGACAAAATTTAAAAAAGGTAATGGATAGGTTAAGGTTAGATACAGTGGGAATTAGTCAAGTTCGGTGGCAGGAGGAACAAGACTTCTGGTCAGGTGAATACAGGGTTATAAATACAGAATCAAATAAGGGTAATGCAGGAGTACGCTTAATAATGAAAACAAATAGGAGCGCGGATAAGCTACTACGAACAGCATGGTGAACACATTAGTGTAGCCAAGACAGACACGAAACCAACGCCTAGCACAGTAGTACAGGCTTATATGCTAACTAGCTCCTCAGATGAAGAGATTGAAGAAATTTATGGCGCGATAAGAGAAATTATTCAGATAGTTAAGGGAGACGAAAATTTAATAATCATGGGCTACAGGAATTTGACAGTAGGGAAATGGAGAGAAGGAAAAGTAGTAGGTGAATATGGACTGGGGACAAGGAATGAAAGTAGAAGCCGCCTGGTAGAATTTTGTCGCAGAGCATACGTTAATCAGCTAACACTTGGTTTAAGAATCATGAAAGAAGGTTGTATACATGGAAGAGGCCTGGAGACACAGGAAGGTTTCAGATAGATTACATAATGGTAAGACAGAGATTTAGGAACCACATTTTAAATTATGAGACATGTAGAGGGGCAGATGTGGACTCTGACCACAATTTTTGATTATCAACTGTAGACTAAATTGAAAAAGCTGCTAAAGGTAGGGATTTAAGGAGATGGGATCTGGATAAACTGAAAGAACCAGATGTTGTAGAGAGTTTCAAGGGAGCACTAGGGAACAAATGACAAATACAGGGGAAAGAAACACAGTAGAAGACGAATGGGTAGCTGTGAGAGATGAAATGGTGAAGGCAGCAGAGGATCGAGTAAGTAAAAAGACGAGGGCTAGTAGAAAGCCTTGGGTAACACTAGAATTTAATCGATGAAAGGAGAAAATATAAAAATGCAGTGAATGAAGCGAGAGAAAAGGAATACAAACGTCTCAAAAATGAGATCGACAGTTAGTGCAAAATGGCTAAGCAAGGATGGCTAGAGGACAACTGTAAGGATGTAGAGGCATGTCGCACTAGAACCACCCGTATAAATATCAAGAGCGCAAATGGAAAACCAGTCTTAAGTAAAGAAAGGAAGGCAGAAAGGTGGAAGGAGTATATAGAGGGTGCGATATATTTGAGGACAATATTATGGAAATGGAGAAGGACGTAAATGAAGATGAAATGGGAAATATGATATTGCGTGAAGAATTTGACAGAGAACTGAAAGACCTAAGTCAAAAGAAGAAACATTCCATTAGAACTACTGATAGCCTTGGGAGAGCCAGCTATGATAAACTCTACCATCTGGTGAACAAGATGTATGAAACAGGTGAAATATCCTCAGACTTCAAGAAGAATATAATAATACTAATCCCACAGAGAGCAGGTGTCGACAGGTATGAAAATCACCAAACTATCAGTGTAACAAATCACGGCTGCAAAATACTAACACGAATTCTTTACAGACGAATAAAAAAACTGATAGAAGCCGACCTCGAGAAAAATAAGTTTGGATTCCGTAGAAATGTTGGAACAAGTGAGGTGATACTGACCCTACGACTTATTTTAGCGAAAGGCTGTTTACAATTTGTACAGAAACCAGATGGCAATTATAAGTGCCAAGGTGCACGAAACGGATGCATTGATTGAAAAGGGAGTGAGACATAGTTGTAGCCTATCCCCGATGTTATTAAATCTGTATATTGAGCAAGTAGTAAAGGAAACAAAAGAAAAATTCGGAGTAGGAATTAAAATCCAGGGAGAAGAAATAAAAACCTTAAGTTCTGCCCATGACATTGTAGTTTTGTCAGAGGCAGAGCAGTTGAACGGAACAGACAGTGTCTTGAAAGGAGGATATAAGATGAACATCAACAAAAGCAAAACGAGGCTAATGGAATGTAGTCGACTTAAATCAGGTGATGCTGAGGGAATTAGATTAAGAAATGAGACACTTAAAGTAGCAGATGAGTTTTGCTATGTGGGGAGCAAAATGACTTATGCTGGTTGAAGTAGAGATGATATAAAATGTAAACTGGCTCTGGCATGGAAAGCGTTTCTGAAGAAGAGAAATTTGTGAACATCAAGTATAGATTTAAGTGTCAGGAAGTCTTTTCTTAAAGTATTTGTATGGAGTGTAGCCATGTATGGAAGGGAAAGATGGACGAGAAATCGTTTAGACAAGAAGAGAATAGAAGCTTTCGAAATATGGTGCTACAGATGAATGCTGAAGATTAGATGGGTAGATCACGTAACAAATGAGAATCTGATTAAAGAATGGATCGGTTGGTAGGACATGTTCTGGGGCACCAAGGGATCATCAATTTAGTATTGGAAGGAAGCGTGGAGGGTAAAAATCGTAGAGGGAGGCCAAGAGATGAATACACTAAGCAGATTCAGAAGGATGTAGGCTGCAGTAGTTACTCGGAGATGAAGAAGCTCGCACAGGAGAGTGGCATGGAGAGCTGTATCAAACCAGTCTCTGGACTGAAGACCACAACATATCTCTTTATTTGAATACGCATGTCTATACCAGTTTCTTTGGCGCTTCAGTGTACAATACGTACGTTATGTAATTACTCTATTCACAGTGGTATCTTTTTAGACAGATTTATAGGGGTATTTTCTGTTATCAAGCCGCTTCAAACTAAAGGTAAGAAATCATTAGTAAAGAACTGCCGACCCATATCGTTATTAGCAGGTTTTCAAAAATTTTCAAGAAGATACTGCAGAGCAGGATTTATGCACGTTTAGTAGAGAAACATACTGAGTAGCAAACAGTCTGGATTTCAAAAAAGGATTTCAACTTAACAGGTTATATTTATCTTGGTATATGAAATGCTAATATCAATAAATCATAAATTATTATCATTGGTAATATGTTGTTTCTTGGACAAGGCTTTTATTTGTGTAAATCACGATGTCCTCATGCAATAGTACACATGGACGTACAGGGATTTTGTCTCGTCCACATGACCGAAATCGGAATATATTGCTTCCATAATGACCACACAGCAGTACACACTTAGAAGCTGAACCAATCAGACTTAATGAACTGAAGGATTCTACTTTGGGTCATCTGTTGTTTCTGATATACATAAAAGATGCACTACTTCCATTATCAGATGATTTACAGTTGACACAATTACAGGAATAAAACGTAGTACCAGTTCTCTCACTGAAAACTAATGGAAATCCACAAATTACAAAAGTTGCCTTTTGAATAAAAATGAAACAGAAGAGGAAGGAAGAGTTGCGTTGATATTGCTACAGATAGATCAAAAACGTTAATGGAAAAAATACGCATGATTAGTGCTATGGGTGATATAAATATCAGGAAACAAGTTTATTCTGCATTTTTCTAATCACTGATGAGTTATGAAATTTTTTTATGGGGAAACTCGGCTTACAGTAATAACATTTTCGGAATACATGAGCATGTTATAAGAATTATATCTGGTGTTGGTTCTAGATGATCATACAGACTCCTCTTAAAAAGAAGGTATTTTGACGATTGAGTCACAGTAAGTTAATTAAAAAGTCATGGCCCATAGGAAAAAGTCTACATTCATGAGTAAATAGTATTGGCCCATAGGACAAAGTCTAATTCAGGAATATTACAGGAACGATCATTCGAAGCAAAACAGTCTAATAAACATGAGCTCTAAAATGCGTACCTTAAGAGCTATGAGCACTTATTCATCTTTGATACGATGAAACGAATCTCTCCTACTGCAAGCTCTTTGCTTTCAATATTTTTGGAGGTGGTAGTATGGGCCAAAACACGAAAAAATTGTCTCATAAACATGGGCTCTAAAATGAATACCTTAAGACAGGGGTGGGCAATATTTTTGGCTCGGAGGCCACATTGTGGAAGCTGTGGTTAGCGAAGGACCGCAACTTTTATAATTATTTTCATGTATTAGTTAACTTTGCATTTCAGAAAAGGTACAAACTGTTACATAAAAGTTCTGACTGTCTTGGTGGGTCGCATAAAATCCATTAGCGGGAAAAATGCGGCCCGCAGGCCCCTATTTGGAGACATCTGCGTTAAGAGATGTAGGCACTCGTTCAATTGAAGATATTTATTTCACAGTAGCGAAAATGAAAAAGTGCTCATAGATCTTAAGGTATGGAATTCAGAGCCCATGTTTACTAGGTGTTTTTTCTTCGAATGATTGTTCCCTTCATATCCCTAAATACGAGTTTGTCGTATGGGCCAAGACTATTGAACCACCATTGTAGACTTCGTCCTATGCGGCATGACTTTTGAATCATCCTGTACACTAAATAACGCCTTTTCTTGCTACCAACAGTGCTCTTCCGTCAAAGAATGGAGCAAAGCTTCAATATAATACTGGGACCAAACACAATCTCCACAAGAACTTCATGTAGTTAACTTTGATTGAAAAGAAGGTAGATTAGTGTTTCAGTTCCCGTCTACAACAAGGTCATTAGGGAGGGAGCGCAATGTCGGATTGGGGAATGCCCTTCCAAACGTAGCCTTAAGCGATTTTGGGAAATCATGGAAAACCTAAATCTGTATGGCCAGGCAGAGATTTGAACCGCCGTCCTCCCGAATACGAGTCAGTCATTTACTGTATTGCAGTGAAGTCAAATCTCCATCAGTGACCTCTTTCCGCAACCCAGAGACCATTCGCCACGGGGACTCACGCAATTTCACGAACGAAATACACTCCTGGAAATTGAAATAAGAACACCGTGAATTCATTGTCCCAGGAACGGGAAACTTTATTGACACATTCCTGGGGTCAGATACATCACATGATCACACTGACAGAACCACAGGCACATAGACACAGGCAACAGAGCATGCACAATGTCGGCACTAGTACAGTGTATATCCACCTTTCGCAGCAATGCAGGCTGCTATTCTCCCATGGAGACGATCGTAGAGATGCTGGATGTAGTCCTGTGGAACGGCTTGCCATGCCATTTCCACCTGGCGCCTCAGTTGGACCAGCGTTCGTGCTGGACGTGCAGACCGCGTGAGACGACGCTTCATCCAGTCCCAAACATGCTCAATGGGGGACAGATCCGGAGATCTTGCTGGCCAGGGTAGTTGACTTACACCTTCTAGAGCACGTTGGGTGGCACGCGATACATGCGGACGTGCATTGTCCTGTTGGAACAGCAAGTTCCCTTGCCGGTCTAGGAATGGTAGAACGATGGGTTCGATGACGGTTTGGATGTACCGTGCACTATTCAGTGTCCCCTCGACGATCACCAGTGGTATACGGCCAGTGTAGGAGATAGCTCCCCACACCATGATGCCAGGTGTTGGCCCTGTGTGCCTCGGTCGTATGCAGTCCTGATTGTGGCGCTCACCTGCACGGCGCCAAACACGCATACGACCATCATTGGCACCAAGGCAGAAGCGACTCTCATCGCTGAAGACGACACGTCTCCATTCGTCCCTCCATTCACGCCTGTCGCGACACCACTGGAGGCGGGCTGCACGATGTTGGGGCGTGAGCGGAAGACGGCCTAACGGTGTGCGGGACCGTAGCCCAGCTTCATGGAGACGGTTGCGAATGGTCCTCGCCGATACCCCAGGAGCAACAGTGTCCCTAATTTGCTGGGAAGTGGCGGTGAGGTCCCCTACGGCACTGCGTAGGATCCTACGGTCTTGGCGTGCATCCACGCGTCGCTGCGGTCCGGTCCCAGGTCGACGGGCACGTGCACCTTCCGCCGACCACTGGCGACAACATCGATGTACTGTGGAGACCTCACGCCCCACGTGTTGAGCAATTCGGCGGTACGTCCACCCGGCCTCCCGCATGCCCACTATACGCCCTCGCTCAAAGTCCGTCAACTGCACATACGGTTCGTGTCCACGCTGTCGCGGCATGCTACCAGTGTTAAAGACTGCGATGGAGCTCCGTATGCCACGGCAAACTGGCTGACACTGACGGCGGCGGTGCACAAATGCTGCGCAGCTAGCGCCATTCGACGGCCAGCACCGCGGTTCCTGGTGTGTCCGCTGTGCCGTGCGTGTGATCATTGCTTGTAAAGCCCTCTCGCAGTGTCCGGAGCAAGTATGGTGGGTCTGACACACCGGTGTCAATGTGTTCTTTTTTCCATTTCCAGGAGTGTATAATGGTATCTGAGGCAAAAGAGATGCAGTCATCAGCCTGATATAGTCATTTTGTTTATGTTCCGTCGCAGGACGAGTAACTTTGGCTTCATATACCAACAAAGCAAAAGAATTCGTGTGTAAGAGAGTACGGAAGACAGTTTCAGATACAGTGCACGAGCCATCTTAACTGGCAAGGAGTGTCGTAAGAGATTTTTGCGTGAAATTTTGTATAATTTGAATCACCATTACAATGTTGATGGGAGCAATGAAAATTTTGTTACTGAGCTGCAAAATCTGCTTTTCTTAGTGATTAAACATCTTACAGACGAAGGAGACAGAGGTTATCGTCGTACGCGATCGGTCGAAAACTAATTCACTTGAGATGTATTGCGCGAGCAATAGTATGTATGAACTTTCATGGAGCGCCAGATACACGTTCTTGCACTTCAATAAATTCAAGGGTTCATCTGCTTATTTTTTATAGTTTTCGCTACTAACTGTGATACGCACAGTACAAAAATCTAGTATATGGGCGCCCCTCTCAACTTGCCTCACAAAGCGATGGCTTGTGTCGCTTGGGCGTTAAACCGGCCCTGGTAAGTAGACAACACTGTTCTTGTGCTTTAGGACCGTCGACCTTCAATAGTAGTACCCATTCGCAGTGCAGGTGGTACTAATTCTACAAGTGTAGAGTGTCGACTGAAGTGAAAAGACATAGTATTTGCGACTGACGGATGTTTTTGTGTGTTGTGGTATTGTTGATAGCGGTGAGGGAGACGAGTTAGTGTGAATCACAGTGCCAGCGTATTTTCTACTCCTCTCTAAGAGCGCCAATGGGACCGAAGAGCTTGACTTCCCCATACGTACATCACCAACTATCATATTCACCCTCGCCAAGAATCGCTGGGTAACAGTTTGGGTTTTATCACAGGGCACTGATGTGTAGTCTTATGACCAGGAGCAAACTGTATGCCTCCACCTATTGCCCTCTTGCCGACAACGCACACTTGATAAAAATTTGTTCCGCCACCCAAAATCGAACCGGATACCTCTACCTCAGCACAATCATCCTACAAAAGTGGGAATCTGCTGAAATTTCTTGTTACAACGAGCTTACTGTGTGTACGTCACACGGAGTATGTGGCGTGCCTATGACTACAACGGCGGTGTTGATACCTAGGCGAACATGTCTTCTGGAATACCTCCAGATATGCAGTTGTTGGTGTGGGAGTATACGACAGATCTTCTGATTCAGAACATGCTCAAGGCTGTATGAGCGAATTCTTCGCGGTATACACGGTCCAGCCACATTAATGTGAACAGCGCCTTTGTTCGCCGTCAGCGTGCAGTAACCACTCCCAGATGGCAGGTGGCAGCACTAACAGCGTATTGACAGGGCTAGGAAAACAGAGCAGTCGTCGTCGTAATGCGGAAAAGGAACGATTTATCTGACGTCCGAAACGGCATGATCACAGGCTTTCGGGCCAGGGGTGGAGGTATTATCGACACGCCTGAGTTGCCGCCGTGGTTAAAGTATACCGTGCATGGTAAAATGGCGCTATCCAAAACAGGCGCCAAGGCAAGTGTGGTGCACCACGGGCCATAGATGACAGGGGTAAACGACGGCTGCGGAGATGTGTACGGACGAATAGATGTGCAACTGTTGAGCAACTGACCGCCCACCAAGAACCAAGGGGCTACGAACAACGTCTCCTCATTTACCGTTCAGCGAACGTTGCCGCATATAGGCTTCCCCAACAGGCGCATGGTTCACGCGCCCAGGCTGATTCATCGGCGACGAAGACTTGAATTTGCACGCCCATACTGCAACTGGAGTGGTGAGACGTTGGAAAGCGAACAGCTTGCAATACTCGTCTGAAGGATCCAGACCGGAGGCGAGACCGTTATGGTCTGGAAAATGTTTCCGTGGCATTCCGTGAGTGATATCGACAGTCTGGAAGGCATAATACATCAGCACAAGTATGCATCTATCCTTGGGGACCACATCCACCCCCAAGTGCAATTTGTTTTTCCACAGCACGATGGCATCTACCAGCAGGACAATGTACAGTGTTACACAGCTCGCAGTGTAAGTGCATAGTCCGAAGAGCACCAGGATGAGTTTGCTGTACTGCCCTGGCCACCGAACTCCCCGCATTTAAATCCAGTCGAGAATCTGTGGGAAATCTCGATCGGTCTGTACGTGTCATGGATCCTCAACTGAGAAACCTAGCGCAGCTTCCCACTGCACTGGAGTCGGCATGGCTCCACTTCCCCGTCGGTAGCTTCCAGGAGCTCAACGACTCTCTTCCTGCACCCCTCGCAATGGTCCGCGCTGCAAAAATTGGTTATTCAGGCTTTTGACAGGTGGTCACATTAATGTGATTGGACAGTGTAGATGACCCAATTGTTACAACGGGAGAATACATCAGGCTATATCCGGTGTGATGCGCAAGAAACACACCAACAGAGAAGAGAACACCACCGAAGAAGAAAGCAAGAAACTTGTGTTTTTGCCTTTCTGTTCTACAGTATCGGGAAAGATTAGCCGGCTCCTGGAGAGATATAACATTTCATCTGTGTTCAGGCCCCCAGCAAAAATTCGACAACTCATGAGGCCTGTGAAGGACGATCTAGGGCATAGAACGCCTGGAGTGTACAAGATACCAGGTCAGTTTGGCTGTTACTACGTCGGCCAAACAGCACGCACTGTGGAGTAACGCCGGACGGAACACGAGAAGTGCTTACGCCTACGCTATCCAGAAAAGTCAGTCGTGGCAGAACAAGCCTTAGAAAATGGACACCGAATTCTATTTGACGAAACATCTGTCGTTATGAGGACGAAGGGATTTTGGGATAACGTCATAAAAGAAGCTACTGAAATAAAAACCTCTGAAAATACCATCAAGAAGGACGGCGGTTTTGCAGCTCAGCACTGCCTGGGACCCGGACATCGCGAGGTTAAAACGGGCGCGACGGACGCGGGATGAAAACATTACCATAAGTGGCGAGGAAGATGGCACTAGTGACGTCACAGCCAGCAGTGACGCCATATAACGACGCGGCCACGGCGACACAGCAGTCAGTTTTACCACTTGACAATGACTGAGGAGAGGTCGGTCGAAAGCTCGTGGGATTTTAACCACCTGTCGCGGGTGGAAGCCCGAGAAAATTTTATTAATTACATCATGTCTTTGTTTGTACGCTAAACATAGTACATTCAAAAAGTTCTAAGGCTGATTTTGTTGCTGACGCATAAATGAAGTCAGCGCGGTAGTTACGGTAACAACAAGGTGCATTCGAACAATCAAATGGTTCAAATGGCTCTGAGCACTATGCGACTTCACTTCTGAGGTCATCAGTCGCCTAGAACTTAGAACTAATTAAACCTAACTAACCTAAGGACATCACACACATCCATGCCCTAGGCAGGATTCGAACCTGCGACCGTAGCGGTCACGCGGTTCCAGACTGAAGCGCCTAGAACCGCACAGCCACACCGGCCGGCTCGAACAGTTAGTTGTGAGCAGTGTTACGTAGTGACATGCGACTGTAATGTGTCAAGTTGTTTCACAAATCCCAGTGGAGCAACATCTCTAAATGACGTGTTCAAGGCAATCTCCAGACTGTTTTGAAGAAGGAAAAGACTGTGCTAAGATTGTCCCCCACAGCTTGGTTCACTAGGAAAAACAACGATGCAAGGGCATCTGCCGCGACTTCATACAAATGCAAATCCTAAATATTATAATCTGGAAAAAAATCACCACCGTTCATGAGACGTGGTGATATCAATACAAACCTATCACAAAACGAGAACGTCCAGAAATTCCCGTGAAAAATGGTTCAAATGGCTCTGAGCACTATGGGACTTAACATCTGTGGTCATCAGTCCCCTAGAACTTAGAACTACTTAAACCTAACTAACCTAAGGACATCACACACATCCATGCCCGAGGCAGGATTCGAACCTGCGACCGTAGCAGCCGTACGGCTCCGGACTGAGCGCCTAGAACCGCTAGACCACCGCGGCCGGCCAACTCGCGTGAAGGGTCAACGCTTTGACGATACTACCGACATTCAGGCCAACGTGAGGCGTGAGTTGAACAAAGTTCCAAAGGACTTTTGTAGCAGTTTCAAATGATCGTATGAACGTTCTGTGCGTTGTGCTTAAGTGAGGGAAGACTATGTAGAACACCTGAAGCATTAAATCGCCACCAGAACTTTTCTCTATTTTTTATTAATCCAGTCAGGAAACTTTTTGGTTTGACGGGATAAATACCATTTTAAGTTGTTTTCCTGCAAATGCAGGATGAAACTAAAATGCAAATTCCTTAAATGCATTTGCACGACCTAAGTTAGCACAGTACAGCACTCTTACAACATTACACGATTCATTAACAAATATAACGCAATCTCGCTTCTTCACCGATAAATTTTCGTGCCGTGTGTAACACGTAAACAATTAAATTGTCAGTTCCACCGCAGAGTTTGTCCGCTGATGTAATATTTTGAGTTGTAAAATACCGGGTGATCAAAAAGTCAGTATAAATTTGAAAACTAAATAAATCACGGAATAATGTAGATAGAGAGGTACAAATTGACACACGTGCTTGGAATGACATGGGGTTTTATTAGAACCAAAAAAATACAAAAGTTCAAAAAATGTCAGACAGATGGCGCTTCATCTGATCAGAATAGCAACAATTAGCATAACAAAGTAAGACAAAGGAAAGATAATGTTCTTTACAGGAGATGCTCAATATATACACCATCATTCCTCAACAATAGCCGTAGTCGAGGAATAATGTTGTGAACAGCACTGTAAAGCATGTCCGGAGTTATGGTGAGGCATTGGCGTCGGATGTTGTCTTACAGCATCCCTAGAGATGTCGGTCGATCACGACTTCAGGTAACCCCAAAGCCAATAATCGCACGGACTGAAGTCTGGGGACCTGGGAGGCCAAGCATGACGAAAGTGGCGGCTGAGCACACGATCATCACTAAACGACTCGCGCAAGAGATCTTTCACGTGTCATTTTGTGAACTTCGTTTTGTTTTGGTTCTAATAAAGCCCCATGTCATTCCATGCACGTGTGTCAATTTTTACCTCTCTATCTACATTACTCCGTGGTTTATTAACTTTTCAAATTTGTACTGACTTTTTGATCACCCGGTATGTACTATTTGATGACCTCTTGCAAAGCCGCTGATTACATCGAAGTGCGGTGCATTCGTATTTCTTGTACTCAGCGAAATATGCCTGTTTGCTGGAGACCAATACAGTTGGTAGAATACGTTGGACTATTACGAAAGGTTTACGATGTCGCACCAAGCACAAAGAAACGAACTTAACCACAATTTTGGGAGAAGAGAACGACTGACCTACATTCCAGTGCATAAATGACCAGCATGTGTTCCAGGAATGCACTGAATGCGCAACTAAGGTTGTGCGCGAGAGGGCTTTCGTGGAACTGCAGGAAGTGTAGCATCGGCAGTCCGTAAAGCTGCCAGTTTGTTCTGGAGCCGTGCCCCACGTCTATCGGCGCGGCATGGCGCCTGCGCCTGTCTCATAAAAAGAAGAATAAAACAGAGCAGTAACTTTTGGGGGCGCCAGTAAAGTCGTCGCCGACAAGATCTTTCAGTGACGGTTGTACAATACGGCATTCTGACTTGTGACTCGCAGATCGCCAAGGATACTCATTTCGGGGATCGGCGATTTATACACGCGCCTGGGTGAAGTGATATGAAAGAAACCGGGCAAGCATCAGAAAATAAGAGATTTAAACCGACAGAGAAAACGTGACAGCGTTTCTTGCATCTGGAAGAAACGGTATGCGCGACGCCTACAAGATTTCAACAGTTAAAACTTCACGAAATATTTCTCAGATAATCTCAAGAAGTAATGATTGATGTAAAGCCTGTGAAGGTATCGAAAGCTTTCGTGCACTATCTCGTGGATCAGCCTGCTGTCAAAACGGAAGACAAGAGACCAGACAACGAAATAATAAAATTTGATTTCAAGAATGTACACTCCTGGCCATTAAAATTGCTGCACCAAGAAGAAATGCAGATCATAAACGGGTATTCATTGGACAAATATATTATACTAGAACTGACATGTGATAACATTTTCACGCAATTTGGGTGCATAGATCCTGAGATATCAGTACCCAGAACAACCACCTCTGGCCGTAATAACGGCCTTCATACGCCTGGAAATTGAGTCAAACACAGCTTGGATGGCGTGTACAGGTACAGCTGCCCATGCAGCTTCAACACGATACCACAGTTCATCAAGAGTAGTGACTGGCGTATTGTGACGAGCCACTTGCTCGGCCACCATTGACCAGACGTTTTCAATTGGTGAGAGATCTGGAGAATGTGCTGGCCAGGGCAGCAGTCGAACATTTTCTGTATCCAGAATGGCCCGTACAGGACCTGCAACATGCGGTCGTGCATTATCCTGCTGGAATGTAGGGTTTCGCAGGGATCGAATGAAGGGTAGAGCCACAGATCGTAACACATCTGAAATGTAACGTCCATTGTTCAAAGTGCCGTCAATGCGAACAAGAGGTGACCGAGACAAGTAACCAATGGCACCTCATACCGTCACGCCGGGTATGGTATGACGAATACACCTTTCCAATGTGCGTTCACCGCGATGTCGCCAAACACGGATGCGACCATCATGATGCTATAAACAGAACCTGGATTCATCCGAAAAAATTACGTTTTGCCATTCGTGCACCCAGGTTCGTCGTTGAGTACACCATCGCAGGCGCTCCTGTCTGTGATGCAGCGTCAAGGGTAACCGCAGCCATGGTCTCCGAGCTTATAGTCCATGCTGCTGCAAACGTCGTCGAACTGTTCGTGCAGATGGTTGTTGTCCTGCAAACGTCCCCATCTGTCGACTCAGGGATAGAGACGTGGCTGCACGATGCGTTACAACCGTGTGGATAAGATGCCTGTCATCTCGACTGCTAGTGATACGAGGCCGGTGGGATCCAGCACGGCGTTCCGTGTTACCCTCCTGAACCAACTGATTCCATATTCTGCTAACAGTCATTGTATCTCGACCAACGCGAGCACCAATGTCGCGATACGATAAACTGCAATCGTGACAGGCTACAATCCGACCTTCATCAAAGTCGGAAACGTGATGGTACGAATTTCTCCTCCTTAACACGAGGCATCACAACAACGTTTCACCAGGCAACGCCGGACAAATGATGTTTTGTGTATGAGAAATCGGTTGGAAACTTTCCTCATGTCAGCACATTGTAGGTGTCGCCACCGACGCCAACCTCGTGTGAATGCTCTGAAAAGCTAATCATTTGCATATCACAGCATCTTCTTCCTGTCGGTTAAATTTCGCGTCTGTATCACCTCATCTTCTTGGTGTAGCAATTTAAATGGCCAGTAGTGTAGTAATTACTCACCACGCTCTTAGTGATGTACTACCGTTTAACTCTTACACAAACTCGGAAAGGAAGCGATATGAAACGAGATTAAATCCTTGTCGGCATCGGTCATATAAAACTGAAACGGAGGTGCTCGGGGAACTTGAATGGGAATCCGTGGAACAGCGGCCAGGTAGTTCTCGCGGGTAAATTTAGAAAATGGTTCAAATGGCTCTGAGCACTATGCGACTTAACTTCTGAGGTCATCAGTCGCCTAGAACTTAGAACTAATTAAACCTAACTAACAATGCCCGAGGCAGGATTCGAACCTGCGACCGTAGCGGTCGCCCGGCTCCAGACTGTAGTGCCTAGAACCGCACGGCCACTCCGGCCGGCTAAATTTAGAAAAACCTGCATCCGAAAATAAATGTGCGACCAGTCTGCTGAAGACAGGGGGTACTGAACGTATACAAAGAAGGGCTACACAAATGGTCGCATGATTGTTTCACCCATGGCATACTGTTACGGAGATGCTGAAGAAACTGAGTTGGCAGACGCTTGAGGATGGACGCAAACTTTCCAGGGAAATCCTTCTTACAAGGTTTCAAGAACGAGCTTTAAGAGCTGAATCTAAGAATCTACACACACCGAAGCATCGCTCCTGTAAGCACCACGAGGACAAGATTATAGATAATTAGCGCGCACGGAGGCGTTCAGGCAATCATTCTTCCCGCGCTCCACATGTGAATTGAACGGGAGAAGCGTTAATAACTGGTGCAATGTATTTCACAGTGGTTTGCACAGTATGGATTTAGGTGTACAACTTTTTTCCACTCACAGTATATCGCAAACAGTAGACTAAGGCAAACGGGTAGGTTACGACTTCCTATATACACACAGAGTATTTTCAGAAATATGTGAATGTGTGAAAAATGTTTTACTCATAGATCACAGTACTATATACGAGGGCGTGCTGGAAAGAAATGCCTCCGAATTCTTTATGTGAAAACTCTTTAAGCTTTTTAAATAAAACAAACTTTATTAACATTCTAGATCTTCATTCTTCATGTCTACGTATTTATTTCTCAAAATAGTCACACCAGTGACGAACACATTTATCGCACCAAGAGACCAGTTTGTTGATACCATTACCATAGAATGTCTGACTTCGTTGACTGGATCGCCGCCTAACCTCCGCTTGGACCACTTCAACACTATCAGAGTGGAGTCCTCGAAGGGTTTCTTTAAGTTTCACAAACAGATGAAAATCGGATAGGGCCAAGTCGGGCCTGTATGACGGATGATCGATGACAGTGAGCTCAAGACGTCGTGTTGATGCAGATGTCACAGGGCTCGTGTCGTCTGGCTTTGTCATGCTGAAGAAGAGGGTGCTCCATGACTGGACGAACAGTTCGAATTGGTGCTTTCAGTTTTCTGAGGGTTTCTCACTCACCAGCATATGCCACACACCGCCATGTTATACGCAACAATTCGGAGCCCTCTAGCGGCAGAGGGTTACAAATATGTGGACATGATGAATGTAGATGTGCAATGTTAATAACGTTTGTTTTATTGAAAAAGCTTTGAGAGCTCTCACATAAAAAATCGGAGGCATTACTTTTCAGCAGGCTCTCGTAATAGACGAAATATGTTCGACTGAAACTAAGATCCCAACGGATAAGCCCGAAGCCTCTAAAAATCTTAAGTGACAGTGGTACACAAAGAACCCTTCGCCACACACCGTAAGGTGGTTTGCGGAGTATAGATGTAGATACAGATATACATAACTGATTTATCAGACTAGTTCAGCAGAAATCCGAGAAATTTTACTGACTATGAGATTCTATCTCGCGGAGATACGATCGCGTTATATTGAGTGAAAACGACTATTCGCTCGTCGGTCACACTTTCTTGTGTGACAAAATACCGTCATATATGAATTGCTGATAGCTAAGAGACTGATAACGCTTAATCAATGGTTGAGCCCACAACGGACGTATCATGTCTGTACGTTCAAATGGTTCAAATGGCTCTAAGCACTATGGGACTTAACATCTGAGGTCATCAGTCCCGTAGACGCAGAACTACTTAAACCTAACTAACCTAAGGACATCACACACATCCATGCCCAAGGCAGGATTCGAACCTGCGACCATAGCAGCAGCGCGGTTCCGGACTGAAGCGGCCAGAACTGTTCGACCACAACGGCCGGCTCATGTCTGTACGTGTTTGTCCTGCTGTATGCAGGGTGTTCGGGGAGGAAAGGTCAATATTTTACACAATGATAGTGTAATCCTGAACAAAAAACGTTATATGAACATAGGTTCGCAAATGTTTCGTTAGGGAGGTATGGGTATTGAAAGGAACTTTAATTCTGCGAAATTGATGTGCACAACGTGAGCGTGCACACAATACAACTGGACCGTAACGTGATTTTCTTGAAAAAAATGTTACTGAGAAGTACAGTTACGTTACACATTTTTACATAATGTTTATTTACTTATCATTTAGTACATAATGCATTACAACATGCATGTTACATGTATTCAGCTGAAAAAGACGTACCACGTCTTTTACAAACGGCTTCAACACTTATCGTAAAACTGGACTCGCATTCGGGAGGACGACGGTTCAATCCCGCGTCCGGCCATCCTGATTTAGGTTTCGGTGATTTCCCTAAATCACTCCAGGCAAATGCCGGGATAGTTCCTCTGAAAGGGCACGGCCGACTTCCTTCCCCATCCTTCCCTAATCCGATGAGACCGATGACCACGCTGTCTGGTCTCCTTCCCCAAACCAACCAACCAACCAACTTATCGTAAAGGTGTTGAACAGTTCACAGAACAGCTTCGAATATCCCACCATGAACGTCAATGCACTTTTGCGCTGTAGCGATAACATGTTGTGTTGCTTGTTCAATTGCCTGTGGTTGGTTCCTAATCAATTCAGCAGCGTCCATGATGCGACGAAACAGTTCATCTCGTGTATTTACCTTCACTTTCTGCACCTCTGATTTCACCTGACCTCATAAACAGAAGTCTAAAGATATCAGGTAAAGCTGATAGCACAGCCAGTCCAGCGATTAGGCTAGGTGCGGTTGAGATGGTCCCTCACACGTAAGGTAACATGTGGAGGGGCACCGTCATGTTGAACGTACATTCCAGTTCACCTGGCTAAAGGAACGTCTTCCAATAGTTACACAAATGAATTTTCCAAAAAATGCAGGTACCTCCCTCCCGTCAATCGCTGCTGATTGATAATAAATGGATCTATCAAAAGGTTACCTATCATGCCGCACCAAACATTTATGGTAAAATGAACTTGGAAATTGCTGTCCACTGGAGCGTGTGTATTTTCCCGTGAACATCGATGATTATTGCGTGTGTTGTTTATTCCATAGCGTGAAAATCGGGCTTCGTCAGTGAATAGTATGCATGGAAGCAAATGACTATTCTCAGTTACCCACTGACAGAATTGAACTCGTTGGGGATTGTCGCCAACGTGAAGATTTTGGGCACGCTGAATGTGAAATGGATACAGGTTTTCAGCATGTAATGTCACCCATACACATGTCTGTGGGACATTCATACGCAGGGACGTTCATCGTATGCTCGTACTGGGACTTCGCTCAACACTTGCGATAATTTCTTCCTGTTCTTGCAAAGTTTGTTGACGTGCACGCTCGGACCAAAAACGTCTACTGGAAGAGAGCCTGTTGCACGCAAAGTGATAAACACTTTGGTAAACACCCTACGATCAGGTAATCGTCGAGTCAGAAAGCGCCTGTGGATTTCTCTTGCAGCGGTACCACTATCGTCGCAGAAGGCATAAACATACACCATATCTGCGTATTCCTCATTATTGCAGCCGTATGGCATTGTTAGCAACGCTTGTACGAACACAGTTAACACCATACACTACACAGCTAACCGATCCGTCGCCGGTACACTACACAATGCGGCTTACACGGCACACCTGCGCAAACAACGGGTGATTGTACTACGTATTACGTACGTCACATGACCATAATATGTGGTAAGTTGCATAGCGTAAACATAGCATGTACCAACCAGTGCATTCTAGAATGAACAGCCCCAGGCTGTGGCTAAGCCATGTCTCCGTAATATCCTTTCTTCCAGGAGTGCTAGTTCTGCAAGGTTCGCAGGAGAGCTTCTGTGAAGTTTGGAGGGTAGGAGACGAGGTACTGGCAGAATTAAAAAAGCTGTGAGGACGGTGCATGAGTCGTGCTTGGGTAGCTCAGTCGGTAGAGCACTTGCCCGCGAAAAGCAAAGGTCTCGAGTTCGAGTCTCGGTCCGGCACACAGTTTTAATCTGCCAGGAAGTTTCAACCAGTGCATTGTTTGCAAGAAAATCACGTTATGGTCCAGTTATTCAAAAATGTTCAAATGTGTGTGAAATCTTATGGGACTTAACTGCTAAGGTCATCAGTCCCTAAGCTTACACACTAGTTAACCTAAACACACCCATGCCGGAGGGAGGACTCGAACCTCCTCCGGGACCAGCCGCACAGTCCATGACTGCAGCGCCTTAGACCGCTCGGGGTCCAGTTGTATTGCATGTACGTTCATATTGTGCACATCAATTTTGCAGAGTTAAAGCTCCTTTGAATACCCATACCTCGCTAACGAAGCATTTGCGGACCTATGTTTGTAGAATATTTTTTGTTCAGAATTACTTATACTATCACTGTTTAAAATATTGGCGTTTCCTCCCCAGACACCCTGTAAGCTTTGGCTGTAACGTCATTGTACCAGCGTAGGTGCATGCGCAGGATTGTTACGAATTAGCTTTGTGTAAAATTATAAATTGGTGTAGCGTGGAAATGCATTTCGCTAGGACATTAATTCGGGAGTCACTGCGATGAGCTTGCGGAGCACTACTGATCACACAGTGAGACAACACAAGTATTCGCCGGGATATACGTGAAAATCGGTATTTAATTGAAAATTACAAAATAATATAAAATGTCTCATATGATTCGTAAATATGCTCGGAATTATAGAAAAGGCGAGCCAGAGGAAAGCTCTTGTCCAAAAGAGATCAAAAATACAAAAAAGTACAGTGCCGAACGAATGCAAGGGTCACAGCATCATCGAGAAGAAATAAAAATACGGCGCAAAGCGGTTACGTAGCTTGCTCGTTGGGTACACAGCGGCCGGCGACATCCAGACTTGAGATTTATTTATTCTATAGCTGTTATACTACTCTGTGCACTCATTGTACTTAAAGGACTGAAAATTAAATTACATACTTATACGTACCACTTGTTATGACTTTATCCTGACGTTTTCACGAAAAATCTGCGGCGGGGACCCAAAATAGGGGCACAGAAATTTTTTCTAGTTGTTCTTTATGTGGCTACGTGGGGAAAGCAACCTGCAGAGCTTTCAATGAGTTCGATGACAGCTTCCTCTATCTGGTCATATGTGCCGGATTTTAAGAAGACTGAAATCGCACATTTGTATGCGATTTGTCGTGTGGTAGCTATGGTCGACATGACACAGAAGAGTCAATCACACGACGTGGTGGTACTGTCGGGATAGGTGCAAATATCTCAACGTTTAGGTTCCACCTAAGAACGTTAAGTAATTGAAATGTTGGTTAGTACTAAAAATCTTGAGTAGTCATGTACTCTGTGTAAATATCATGTCTTATCGAAACTGCAGTGTGGCTGGCCCTGTATTATTGCAGAATACCAAACCACTGGGAGGAACTTTGCAGTTGACGACAGTGATGGGATGTAATTTAACTAAAGGAATGGATCGTAGCCCCACGAATCTGTTCTCCTGTCTTCGGGATGAAATGCCGAGAAGATCATCAGAGTTGTAAAATCTACTTAAACATACTAGTGTAAATCCCAGCGTACAAAACACTAAAGCAGAAAACTGCAATTTTACAAGTGCTCGACAGTGAAGTTAACTTAAAATTACATAAAAGAAAAATGACATCAAACGATACACCTGAAGATGGCAGCGTGTACGCCTGCCGAAATATTGTGGAGAAATTACGACGCTACCCGGTCGGATACCCGAAAACTGTTCAAATTGGAAATACGCCGGGAAAACTTCAGATCGCATAATGAGGTAGTGTATTGTATAGCTGAAGGTAGAGGCCCACACGTTTTATACAGCAGGCGAACAAATGGATATACAGTGACTCCAGAAAATGTTCGCTTGACCCTAACACATAGACTATAACAATCGCAGTGATAAACATATACCTATGAAACGAGCAATAACTATTTCCTTACACCAGTTACTATATTTAGAAACAAAACGACAGCTATGTAGAGAAGTCAAGAAAAGTCCAAAACAAAGCGCGCCAAAACTTGCTTCTGCAGTTAAAAATGATACTGCAAAATCTGTAAGAAATATGCTTTATGAACCTAGGTATGAAGGGCGAACAGCCCGTAGAAAACCGTACATCAGTAAAATCAACAGAAGGAAGCGAGTTGCATCTGCAAGAGAACATAAACCCAACGTATTTGATTTCTCGTAGAAGGTTGTAGTTATTGATGTGAGTCAATTTGTGCTGTCTACGTCAAATGGGCGAGTAACAGTGTGGAGAAAAAAGAATTGTGAACTTGCAGAGAGAAATGTAACAGCCTCAGTTAAACATGGAAGAGGTTAAGTACCTGTCTGGGGCTGCATGAGTGCAAATGGTTTGGGGGATTTACGTTTTACTGATGGAAATACGGATCATAAATTTTACATAAGCACCCCAAAAACACATATATGCAAAAGTGTGAACAATATGGGTCTTTCTAGGGATTCTAATTTCACGCAAGATAACCATCCAAAACATGCAGGTATATAGGCGTGGGTGTGGTTGTTGTATAACACTCCCCGATGGATGCCAACACCACCACAGTCCCCAGACAGTAATCCAACAAAGAATTTGTGGAATGTGATGATGAAATCCCATGCTTCTTGACAGAGCGAAGGGAGCGAAGGGGAACGGTGCGGGAGACCCGCATCGCCATTATAGGCAAGGTCCTAATGGGGGTAGTTTGCCGTTGCCTTCTTCCGACCGTAATGGGGATGAATGATGATGATGAAAACGACACAGCAAGACCCAGTCATCTCGGGGCAGGCGAAAATCCCTGACCCCGCGTAGGGAATCGAACCCAGGACCCCGTGCTCGGGAAGCGAGAACGCTACCGCGAGATCACGAGCGGCGGACTTGTGGAATGTACTCAGCAAAAATATTGAGAATCATCAGATATCTAGTGGAAATGATCTAAAGAACGCTCTACTAGAGGAATGGCGTAAAATGACAGTATAAACAACAGAATCTCTCGTAAAATGTAGAACAACCTACTCTAGCCACAATGGTGATTTTACTTCATTGCAAATGCAATGGAGTAAAATCACGATTGAGACTGAACGCTGTTGTTCTTTATTTTACGAAAGCAATACAGTCACGGAAGAAACACTGGCACCAGTAGATAAAATTAAGGAACAGAATCTCTGGTGAAATTCACGCCAAGGATAAATGCAAGAGATTATGAAGAGGACTGGGGGAAGGGGTGGGGTGTGCTTAGTATTAACCATTACATTCTATGTTCAAAGTGTCATATTCAGTATAACATATAAACACATCCAAAATTGCCTATTTTTACTTTTGAATGTTTAACTATACCTATGTAAATAGAAATCTGTTTTCCATTATTAGATAGTCCTTATCACTGATTAACAAACGAGTTCGTGTCCCTCCTGTACTTTATTATGACAATTTACCACTATTTATATATCCTTAAACATAAACTCATATATCAGAAGAATATTTTTTGAGTATGTGAATATGATCCAATGACGGGTTCCTGTGTCATCTGCCGGTAAGAGACGATGACTGCTGTGCACAACCAGAGCGGTGGTTTGACCACAAAATAAAACCGCACTGGGCACACACGTGTCAACACACGGTCATAAAATCTCTTACATGGACAAAACATAGAGATCCTCCACAAAGACACGAAGGGCGCGGCATGCACATGTGCTGGAGGCGCTTGAAACATATTGCGCGAAAAAAAAAGATCGAGATAAAATTTTGAATGAGTTTTTACAAAACGCCTATTTCAATACATATGATGCCGTTCTACACTAAATCTAGAACGCCTGATGTCTCTCTCGTTTCGTAAACGAGAACTTGTGTGGTCTGCGCGACCAGATGGCTGCAATGTGGGTAAACAAACACCACTGCCATGGCTGACATTCAACTTGCTACAGGTGCTTCATTTGACCTTCATTTAGTCTTCTGTAAACTTTTGTACTGTAATTACAATGCACTATTTCAATCTGCTAAGTTTATGTAGTTTTAATCTTTAACATTTTGCTTAGGCTTGCAAAAGTCAGGTCTAAGGCGCTGCAGTCATGGACTGTACGGCTGTTCCCGGCGGAGATTCGAGTCCTCCCTCGGGCATGGGTGTGTGTATTTGTCCTTAGGACAATTTAGGTTAAGTAGAGTGTAAGCTTGGGGACTGATGACCTTAGCAGTTAACTCCCATAAGATTTCACACACATTTGAACATTTTTTTTAAAAAAAGTCAACTTGTTATGAAGGTGACTTACTTTATATGAGTGCTCTGAATTATGTTGTTAGCCCCATGACATTATGCACCTAACTTTGTTTGTAGTTCAGTTTCGATAACTTAAGTAGTTTTACATAATCTTTGCCAACTGACGGCCTGCGCTTCGCTGCAGTTCGGTATGACTTGTTTCACGTTGCTTAATTTTTATTCCGCATACTACCACTGTATGTATTCATATATAGCTTCGTGAGAATTTCGGTGTTATAGTGTCACCTTTCCTTTCCTGTTTAGCAAATAAGAGATCAGGGCATGACCTAGCGAAGGGTCAGGGTCAAACCCGGATATCCAACAAAATAAATCCGCTGTTGAGTATGGGTGTTTTGGTTTCAATTATGAAGATAGCGTAGAAGATTTAAGTAAGAAAATTTGCTGTGTAGAAACACCACAGAATTTTCATAGTGACATAAATACTGGTTTTAAAAACCACCATGCAAAATTCATGCACAGCTGAAGACGGTAATAAACAATGAAATTTTAAAACAAATAGCAGCTATTACTAAGCAATAAAGTTTTTGACTCTGGAAATGTAAACTTAGTAATAACAGAGTTATACTTTGTATAGAATCAACAAAATTTTACTTGATTTAAATGTTTTCTAAGATAAAAGAAATTAAACATTAAACTCCAGCAGAACTAGGACACTGAAACTCATTTTCACCACAAACTTGCATAGAACATGCCAATATCTTAATAAAGTAAAGACAATTGAATTTTTATTTTCAATTTTGCTTGCAGTTTAAAGTGTCGAAATACACCGTAAATTCGTTTTGTAAATAAAAACCGCATTATCTTTCTGCAGCGTATTTTATTTGTTCCACGCGCGTTTCGCAATTCACCTTAAGGCATTTTCAGTGGAAGCTAGAATGATACAGTTTTGTTTCATATGCGACATTTGTAGATTACAAAACAGTTTGTGTCTTATTTTTTGTGTAAATAAGTGATTACAGTTATTCGAGTTTCCTCTCATCTGCTCATATGCTGGAGGTCGCAAACTTCACCTATGAAACATAAGCACAGTTTCAGTTGCAACTTTTTTCTTCACAGTTTTCATGTTCTTTGCACTAATTGCTGAAGTCCTCTGTCACTAGTTGTAGATATTTTACTGAAAACTGTGATTTAAAGTCGTACCTACCGTGTGTTCACTTAATGTTTTTTCCCGTTTGGTTTATTTACATACTTGTAGCCAAGCTAGCGAATATATGCTGAAAACTAACGTCTGTTCATGTCTCTCTCTCTCTCTCTCTCTCTCTCTCTCTCTCTCTCTCTCTCTGTCTGTCTCAATAAACCAGTTACACCGAACCAAACAACAATTTTACAGTTACCAATCACTGTTTATTTATATCCACAACGCAAAAAAATGGCTCTGAGCACTATGGGACTTATCTTCTGAGGTCATCATCATCAGTCCCCTGGCACTTAGAACTACTTAAACCTAACTAACCTAAGGACATCACACACATCCATGCCCGAGGCAGGATTCGAACCTGCGACCGTAGCGGTCGCGCGGTTCCAGACTGTAGCGCCTAGAACTCCACAACGCTTTTCAAAAGTTTAAACCTTCATCTTCTGACGTATTTGTGTGTTTTAATACGCGTGTGTGTCTTGTTTTACGACTCGGGTGGCACTGCCTAATGGAGAAACAGAACACTATTTCAGAACATTGATCTGTGGAGGTCTATGACTAGAAACTAAACGAAAATTTGAAACTAAAACAACTAAAACAGAATACCTCCAGTGGTCACAGGCTCCTTTCTCTGTCGTAATACATAACATATAAACCGTCACACTTAGGAAACGAAGATGGTGTCTGGAAACTGCTATATGCAAAGAACGTATAGCAAAACCAGAAACACCACATCAAAGTACAAAGAACATATAGCAAAAACAGAAACACTACTTCAAACTACAAACTACGTACAGCAAAACAAAACCATTATTTCAGAGTAAGTCTTAAAGAACTGTGGAAACCTTTGGTTGAGCAGATGAACACATGTCAGAGCTAATATTTTATGTAGTATACAACTCTTTTTCTGACAAGGTTACATAGCTTGGATTTCGTACTCGTTTATGTAATCAGGTGACACGTTGAAAACATTAAGTTCAGTAATTATGTCGCCAACAGTGGCAAAATTATACACAAGTAACAATTTTGGTTGGGTTTCAGAGATAGTGGATGGAAGGAGGACAAGAAAGACGGCAATGTTTTGGATATGCTAGAGCTGTGGATTTGTTGATCTTACATCTGTTACGTGTCGTAACTATAGACCAATTAAAATTACTTGGTGGTTGACGCTTCACGCGTTGGAGCTGGTTTCCCCCAATCAGAGCATTCAACGTCACGCCCGACCCGTTCGCCGTTGACAAACTGTAACAACATTTAGTCAGTTCACTTCCAATTCCTTGTCCGGCTTCCTTTCTTGATGTATTTGGATCCCGAATACTGGGTCACACACACACACACACACACACACACACACACACACACACACACACACGATGAAAACGAAATACACTCGCTTCATACACAGTACTAACCAAACACTGTTGGAAACTTCCGCACAAGACGCTATTGAGCGTCACATATACAGTTATTATAATCACAGAGATCAGCTCACATTAATCGAGATTCGCACGACATTGCATTAAGCCGAAGTTTTGATGGCTGCAATTAACACTTTGCCATCCTCACATCTCGTACAAATTTATTCGCTTGGCGCCGGCAGCGCTAATTCGGATTTCTTGGCTTGTCGCCGGCCGCTTGTAACCTTTCCGTTGATGACAAGCTTCAAACACATTGACTTTTGCGCGCTTTAATTTTCCGGTAATCCTCTATTTTGCCGTATCGTTCCACAAACTCGAATTTTCTTTTGAAGTAACTTCTCTGCAAGTTGTACACTGTTATAACAATTATCAATGAAGAGGTGATGCCACTTTCCATCAGGAGGTGTCAATAGTTCCATCACTGTTTTTGCTAAAGGCTGTCCAGCGCCGGAATATATCTTGAATGAGAAATGTATCCCGTACTCGAATCACACAGCATCCGAGTGAGTATGCCGTACTTCGTAATTTTCGACGGATTGTAACCTTTAAAATTTAACCGTCCAAGCCACGGTATCATTCCTTCATCAACTGAGATGTTTTGACTTAGATTAGACGTTTCTTCAAACTTTTTGGAAAAATAATCAATTACGAATTGCACTTTGACACGCCGGTCGGCATTATCCACTTTATTGTTGCTGCCGGAAAAATGTATATTTGTCTGAATCGGTTGCGGGACATCGCTTTGCGAAATATCGATGTGTCTATTAACGGATTCGTCGACCAATAATAATCGATCCTTGCTTTTTTTACAATTCCGATAAGGATAGCAAGCCTAAACTATTTTATAAGTTCGGGTCCCGTAACGTCGACAAATTTGGCATATTCTTAATCCAGTTTCTTTCTATTATAATTCTGTCTGTAGTATTTGTTGGCTAGGCGCTACAGTCTGGAACCGCGCGACCACTACGGTCGCAGGTTCGAAACCTGCCTCGGGCATGGATGTATGTGATGTCCTTAGGTTAGTTAGGTTTAAGTAGTTCTAAGTTCTAGGGGACTGATGACCTCAGAAGTTAAGTCCCATAGTGCTCAGAGCCATTTGAATCAAGTTGTTGGCTTCGTTGCTAATATATTCAAATAGATCGTTCCCAATATATAATTCTACGAGATCCTCGACGCTCTGTGTATCTTTGGCAAATATGTTTGGACCCAGGGATCCTTCAAATTTATTATTGGTCCTCGGTAAATCAAAGTCTGACCACTGTGCACTGTCTTCTTCGTCTGATTCAGTCGAATCAGTTGGCAACCGTAGCGTTCACCGAATTCTTCTTGGATGTATTTCACTGTATTCAGACGATTCTGCTTCACTTTCATTTTTTTTTTATATCCAGTGTCTTCTTCCTAATAGGCCAAGTCGTCCGGAACGTCAGACAAGACGTCCGCACATTCATCGTAAATAATCCTATTGTCTCTTTCTTACTTATAAAAACAAACAACTTGTTGACGTGTGTAACACCAACAAATGCAAAAGATACTGAAGTGCTGTCGCCGGCCACTGCGCGATACTATGCACACGACACCACTGCGGTGTAGCCTGCAATTGACCGCTATTTCGCGCATGACACCACTGTGGTGTCGCCGGACGGAATAGTGTTCATCGTTGCGACTGGGTCATGACAGCCATAAATGTAACACTCTGCAGTGTAAAAGCATAGCGTAGCGCAGCATGATGCTGACTTGTGAAAGGTTGTTCGAATTTCATCCAATCCAGCGAAATTTTTTTAGAAATCTAATCAAGAGAGTTTTATTATGCATTTACTTGGTTTAAATATTTTTTGTGTGTTTCTGATACTTAGCTGCGTCATTTTCATCATCGTATTGACTTTTTTATTTTATTTTGTTTCGTATCATTCTCTTTTCGTTTGGAATCTGCTTGTTTTGTTATGATCTGCAACCAAGTGCCAACGAGGATTGCTCCATCGGTTGGTAACGCGGCAGCTCGTGTAGCCTTTGTGAGGTCAGTTTCAGGTAACCAATGACAGCGGAAAGTTATTCTTTGCTTTTTTTCTGCCTTGAGTTTGGTCGTAGAGGTTAGCCGTAAAAGCCGTGAACAAAGTAATGGCGATTTTAGTTCTGCCGCAGATTGTTGATCGCCGTTTCCTGGGGTAAATTGTACATCACGAGGTTGTGGTTAGGTTAGTACACGAGTTTACATTCAGGGCTACAAAACGCGTCGTCTGCTATAGTTCGGTCATTGGACATTTAACATCAGCTGTCGACAGAGCATTTCCCATTTCTGAAATACCTCGCGACGGCTGCTTCCAACAGTGTTCCGCATTACACATTAAGAGCTTTCGTGAAGTGACACGCCTTTGCTTGTGTGTCGCCTATAATCGATCAGTAGCCGGTAGCGGATGTGGAAATACTATTGCGGCAAGTGACAGACGTCAACTATCAAGTAACTTTAAGCGGAGTATAAGTAAATGCTGAAGTAATACATTGATACCGAATTAAAGATATGCAGATACATATTCTGTTAATAATATAAACACATGTATACAGGGTGGTCCATTGATAGTTACCGGGCCAAATATCTCACGAAATAAGCATCAAACGAAAAAACTACAAAGAACGAAACTCGTGTAACTTGAAGGGGGAAACCAGATGGCGCTATGGTTGGCCCGCTAGATGGCGCTGCCATAGGTCAAACGGATATCAACACCGTTTTTTTTTTAAATAGGAACCCCCCCCCCCATTTTTATTACATATTCGTGTAGTACGTAAAGAAATATGAATGTGTTAGTTGGACCACTTTTTTCGCTTTGTGATAGATGGCACAGTAATAGTCACGAACGTATAAGTATGTGGTATCACGTAATATTCCCCCAGTTCGGACGGTATTTGCTTCGTGATACGTTACCCGCGTTAAAATGGACCGTTTACCTTTTGCGGAAAAGGTCGATATCGGGTTGATGTATGGCTATTGTGATCAAAATGCCTAACGGGCGTGTGCTATGTATGCTGCTCAGTATCCTGGACGACATCATCCAAGTGTCCGGACCGTTCGCCGAATAGTTACGTTATTTAAGGAAACATGAAGTGTTCAGCCACATGTGAAACGTCAACCACGACCTGCAACAAATGATGATGCCCAAGTAGGTATTTTAGCTGCTGTCGCGGCTAATCCGCACATCAGTAGCAGACAAATTGCGCGAGAATCCGGAATCTCAAAAACATCGGTGTGGAGAATGCTACATCAACATCGATTGCACCCGTACCATATTTCTATGCACCAGGAATTGCATGGCGACGACTTTGAACGTCGTGTACAGTTCTGCCACTGGGCACAAGAGAAATTACGGGACGATGACAGATTTTTGCACGTGTTCTATTTAGCTACGAAGCGTCATTCACCAACATCGGTAACGAAAACCGGCATAATATGCACCATTGGGCAACGGAAAATCCACGATGGCTGCGACAAGTGGAACATCAGCAACCTTGGGTGGTTAATGTATGGTGCGGCTTATGGGAGGAAGGATAATTGGCCCCCATTTTATCGATGGCAATCTAAATGGTGCAATGTATACTGATTTCCTACGTTATGTTCTACCGACTGCATGACAGTATGGCGATGTACTTTCAACATGATGGATGTCCGGCACATAGCTCGCGTGCGGTTGAAGCGGTATTGAATAGCATATTTCATGACAGTTGGATTGGTCGTCGAAGCACCATATTTTGTCCCGCACGTTCACCGGATCTGACGTCCCCGGATTTCTTTCTGTGGGGAAAGTTGAAGGCTATGTGCTATCGTGATCCACCGACAACGCCTGACACATGCGTCAGCGCATTGTCAATGCATGTGCGAACATTACGCAAGGCGAACTACTCGCTGTTGAGAGGAATGTCATTACACGTATTGCCAAATGCACTGAGGTTGACGGACATCATTTTGAGCATTTATTGCATTAATGTGGTATTTACAGGTAATCACGCTGTAACAGCATGCGTTCTCAGAATGATAAGTTCACAAAGGTACATGTATCACGTTGGAACATGTATCACGTTTTAATTTAAAAAACCAACCTGTTACCAACTGTTCGTCTAAAATTGTGAGCCATATGTTTGTGACTATTACAGCGCCATCTATCACAAAGTGAAAAAAGTGGTCAAACTAAAACATTCATATTTCTTTACGTATTACACGAATATGTAATAAAAAATGGGGGCTCCAATTTTAAAAAAACGCAGTTTATGTACTACACGAATATGTAATAAAAAAGGGGGTTCCAATTTTTAAAAAAACGCAGTTGATATCCGTTTGATCTATGGGAGCGCCATCTAGCGGGCCAACAATAGCGCCATCTGGTTTCCCTCTTCAAGCTAGATAAGTTTCGTGCTTTGTAGTTTTTTCGTTTGACGCTTATTTCGTGAGATATTTGGCCCGGTCACGATCAATGGACCACCTTGTATAATATTAAGTAGACATAGGGTACAAACTGTTGGTTTGTTAGGCAAGCCAGTTATTCATTCGGAAAATCCAAGAAAACATGCAAATAACTAAATTAATTCATGTTAAATACATGGTAAGTACGAAGAGGAAGGGAAAGAGAAGAGAGAGAGAGAGAGAGAGAGAGAGAGAGAGAGAGAGAGAGAGAGAGAGAGAGAGAGAGGAGCCTGTGACCATTGGAGGTATTGTATTTTAGATGTTTTGACATTTACAGTTAGTTTTTAGTCAATGACTTCCACAGAGCCATGTTCTGAAATAATGTGCAGTCTGGAACCGAGCGACCGCTGCGGTCGCAGATTCGAATCCTGCCTCGGGCATGGATGTGTGTGATGTACTTAGGTTAGTTAGGTTTAATTAGTTCTAAGTTCTAGGCGACTGATGACCTCAGAAGTTAAGTCGCATAGTGCTCAGAGCCATTTGAAATAATGTTTTGTTTCTCCACTAGATAGAGCCACAGGTTACCCCAAATACGTAACACAATACACACATGTCATATTAACAAAGCCACCTGACGATGGAGGTTTAAACTTTGAAACGCGTTCTCGATATAAATAAACAGTGACTGGTAACAGTGAACTTGTGTACTTCCTTCGATATCAATAGCAGTCACGGTAATGCTTAACTTAAACGTTTGTATTTGAAATTGTTAAATATGAAAGCTTTTTTTCGGCGGGGGACGTCATCTCGTGTAGGTATAACCTCCCTTAATTTTCTGGTTGTTGCCTGCGACGCCGGCTTCCTGTGAAAGGTGGGGGACGCGGACAATGAATATGCACCCCTGCCTGTTGTCTGGCCTGTCGCTCGGTAGCCGTGGCGGGTAGGAGTCCCGCCGTAGTTACTGGGACGACGTGGTCGCACTGTTGGATTGTGATAACATTGCAAATTGTCTAGGACCTCCACCCCATAGGACGGTGTACCAGAGATGATCAGCAAAATCAAACGGCTATCGTTGCACAAAAGGCGACATTATTTTTGTGGCATCTTATTCGATGAATAAAAAAATACGAGGTTGCCTTCCAACGATTTTGCTGTTTCCAGTGTACATTACATGTACAGACAATAAGAATACGACAAGCGGGTTTAGACAGACAGTATCTTTCCCTTGGATATGGAGCGGCCACCAACCTCCACTATGCACTGTACAGCAACCAATTTACTTATTCGAATAACTGTTTTGGTGGCTACGATTCTTCCTTTTCTTCCTGGATCCAGTTTCTTTCGTTTGCAGACATCTCTCTTTCATGAAATCATGCCTTTTGTGTTGCTTCTCTAAAAAGTTTCTGTTATCTATTATGTTCATTCCAATTCCAGTGTTTTTCATATCTTTGTCAATTTCGGTGAACCATGTGAGTTTGTATTAGTAGCAGTTTAGTAAGTTGGAGATCTGCCTGGTTAATCTGTTAAACCATTTGGTATCATCATCATCAGTTATCTGCTATATTAGCAGGTCCTTTGCCTCTCCATTTTCTGCGATCCATTGCTTCCTTCTTAAGGATGCTGTATGTTGTACCGTCCATCATGTCATCCAGTATCTGGAATCTCTTCCTTCCTCGCTTCCTTTTCCCTGCTACATAACCTTCTAAAACTGTTTTTATCAGTCCGTCTTTCTTTCTTAATATATGCCCAATCCAATTTCTTTTTCTTCTCTTTATTACATCTAGTAACTGCCTTTTCTCTACCACTCTTTTCAGTACCTCTTCATTTTTTACTCTGTCCATCCTACTTATTCTTTCCATCCTCCGCTATGTCCAGATCTCAAAAGCCTCCAGCCTTTCTCTGTCTTTTTTCCTCATAGTCCATGTTTTAGCGCCATATAGAACAACACTCCATACAAGACATTTTATGAGTCTCTGTCTGAGTTTTCTGTCTAGACCGTTGCAAAAAATTCTCCTTTTCTTATAAAACGCCTCTTTTGCCATTGCTATCCTTGTTTTAATTTCTGTGGTGCATTTCCAGTCTGTGTCTATCCTGCTTCCAAGATACTTAAAATTTTGCACCTGTTCTAGTATTTCTCCATTCAGCATAATTTTTATTTCCTTATTTCCTCCTAGTGCCAATACTTTTGTTTTATTTGTGTTAATTTTCATTCCATATTTTTTCCGTTAGTTTCAATGGTGTCCACCAAATCCTGTAATTCTTTTTCCCCTGTGGCTAAAAGGACCATGTCATCAGCAAACCTGAAACACCCTACTCTTCTTCCTCCAATTTCTACTCCTTTGTCATCTAATGAGCATTGGTCAATCATATTTTCCAAGTAGAGGTTGAAAAGAGTAGGTGATATACAGCATCCTTGTCTTACTCCTTTTCCTAGTCTGATCCAATTTGTACTTTCTTCTCTCAATTTAACTGAAACTTTTTGATTAAAATATAATGAGTTTATAAGTCTTCTGGTTTTCCAGTCCACTCTCTTTTCCCTCATTATAGTCGCCAGCTTGTCCCAAACCACATTGTCGTTTGCCTTTTCTAGATCGATGAAGCACATATATAGGTCTCTTCCTTTTTCAATAAACCTTTCTCCCAAGATTCGTAGGAGCTCTATTGCAATCTCTGGTGCCCGTATTCCGTCTAAAGCCAAACTGCTCCTCGCCAAGATTCTCCTCCAATACTTTTTCAAGTCTTTTATTAATTATTCTTAACACCGCTTTGGCTGCATGTGAAATGAGGCTGATTGTTCTGTGCTCGCTGCATTTCTTGGTTCCTTGTTTTTTCGGTAATGGAATTATTACAGTTGTCAGAAAGTCCTCAGGCCATTCACCACTGTCATATATTTTATTACGTAACCTCAATATTTCTCTTATTCCATCTTGGTTCAAGCATTTTAGTATTTCTCCTGGTATTGTATCTGTACCTACCGCTTTGCCATTTTTCATTGCAGCTATGGCAGACTTTACTTCTTCCATTATGATGGTTGGTCCTTTATCGTCATCACTTACACTGTTGTGTGATTGAAGTTCCAGAGTTTCTGGTTTGCTATTTGTGTCATACAGCTCTTTTAGATATTCTTCCCATCTCTAGAGGACATCGTCACGATCTTTGTACACTACCTCTTCGTCTTTACTCAAAATTTCCATAGTAGCACTTTCTGCTCTGTTTTGTTCCCATGCCATAGTCTTTACTCTGTTGTATAGTAAGTCGTATCTTCCCTTCCTGTCCAGTTCTTCAGTTTCACCACATTCCTCTTTAAGCCATTTTTTCCTAGGCTGCTCTGTTTCTCTTCGGAGTTCATTATTTAACCTTCGGCATATCTTTCTTGCATCTTCAGTGTTCTTGTTTTTCAATTTTCTTCTCTCCTCCAACTTGGAAATCTTTTCTTGTGTGACCCATGGCCATTTGGTATACATGTCCATAAAAGTGTAATCTTCTTTTCCTCATTACATCAGTTAACTTTTCCATTTTCAGATAGAGTCTCTGTTTGGTCTTCATTTGTTTACAGCATTGCTGTTACTTCTAGGTCTCAGTGTGTTCTTTAGAATTCTTGTTTCAGTTTTTCCAGTTTTTCAATATCCCCAGATTTCTTTAGTTTAAGTATTTCTGCTGCGTAGAGTGCTTCGGGCAGTTTAGTTGTGTCTTAGTTTGGTGTTCCACGAAAATTTCTTTTTTGTTTTGTTTTCGTCATATGGAATGCCCTTTATACTTTACCACTCTATTTTCTACGCCTATCTTGTACTATTTGTTGTCCATTCTCCTAGGTATTTAAAACAGGTTGCTTTGCATATTTCGTTCTTATGAATTTGAAGATTTGGGTGTGTGTGTGTCAGGGCTGGAGGGGAGGGAGGAAGGTGGCATCACTGATATTTTTGATGAAATGTGTTTTTTCAAATGATATTTTTAGTCCCATTTTGTCTGCCTGTTTCTGTAAATCCGTGAGTTGTTCTTCGGCACTATCCAGTGAGTCTGTAATTAATGCCATGTCATCTGAAAAAGGTAAACAATCTATGGTGATTTTATTTGTGTTTCTTCCTAGGTGAACATCCTTAGTATTGATGGTTTTCCTCCATTCTCTCACTAGCTCCTCTAATGTGCTGCTGAAAAGTAGAGGTGGTACGCCATCTCCCTGTCTTACTCCTGATTTTATTTCAGCAGGTTTTGACAGTTCCAATCACTTACGCCGTGTGTTCATTGCAGAATGGTGTGTTGCTGCTGAGAGCAATCTACACATCCAAACACAACAGTGCTGTATTTTTATACATAATCTATTATCTTTACAACGAAACCTCAACATACTAACTAAGGTCTTGTTGTTGCACTGTAATTCTGCACTAAAAGCGATCCATCTGGCATTTTAATTACTCTGATTTGCTTTAGTTAAGTAAACGCTGACTGTTCAGTGCTGGTGTTATTAGAAGATTCACAAACACGCGTAGGTCACTAAATGCAGATTAATAAGGGACGTGTTAGCCGTCATTTTCTGTTGGGATCAAATTAAGCGCAATGAGGTCACCCGTGACGTTATCCTCGTAGCCTTGGTTGGCCCACAGCTTCCTCCTAAAGTAAAAGATTAGCAGCTACAAATACCTAAACAAATGTCCCTCCTGTTAGCTATCTCTTAGTCTACAAGTCTATGAATATGTAGTGTCGGCAGAAGAGCCAACACTGTTTTTCTAGAGGAGGCCGAAATGCACGCGTTTAATTACACGCTGACTGGCGTGAGGTCTGGAACAGGACAATATCTTGAGAATTGCAAATAAAGTACGTAGTTGATATAATACTTAACTTTAATCCACAATTGTAGAACATCGCTCTTGATGATACATGCTTCACATAATAAATATCAATTGAATACGGCGCCTTGCTAGGTCGTAGCAAATGTAGCTGAAGGCTATGCTAACTATCGTCTCGGCAAATGAGAGCGTATCGGTCAGTGTAACTTCGCTAGCAAAGTCGGCTGTACAACTGGGGCGAGTGCCAGGACGTCTCTCTAGACCTGCCGTGCGGTGGCGCTCGGTCTGCAATTACTGACAGTGGCGACACGCGGGTCCGGCGTATACTAATGGACCGCGGCCGATTTAAAGGCTACCACCTAGCAAGTGTGGTGTCTGGCGGTGACACCACAGAATAAATGATTGCAGAACAAGGGAAAATATCCCTCCTAAGGGTAGTCAGGTGTTTTCCCCTGGTATTGTACTCGGCAGTTCTACGGAAAGTCACAAAAGTCAGACAATAGATAATTATTGAACTTTGAACACCTGACATACACCCGGGTCCACAAGGTGGCCCGACCTGCTTCGAGAGTAAATTGCTCACGTAGCAAAACAGTGGTACAAATACACGAAGGTCCGCAGCTCGTGGTCGTGCGGTAGCGATCTCGCTTCCCACGCCCGGGTTCCCGGGTTCGATTCCCGGCGGGGTCAGGGATTTTCTCTGCCTCGTGATGGCTGGGTGTTGTGTGATGTCCTTAGGTTAGTTAGGTTTAAGTAGTTCTAAGTTCTAGGGGACTGATGACCATAGATGAAGTCCCATAGTGCTCAGAGCCATTTGAACCAAATACACGAAAACAGAGCTAACAAAACAGAAGATAGGCAAAAACGTTAGGCAAATAAAACAACCACAAAGTTTGAAAGCGCAGGAACTGTGCAACATGCTTGAACTACTAAAACACCAGGACAAAAAAGGGTTGTCTCTTTAGGTTCGGAGCGAGCGGTAGTTATTGTCAATTTTATGTTTTTGATATGTAGGAGCAGTCATTACCGACAATGACTCCTCATGGAGGTGTTACATAAGACGCTCAGTTATAACAAAAACGACTATTTAGTTCTGAGCACAAGCAAAGTGCTGTTTAGAGTGTATTTATAAGCTCCCTATAGATAGCGGGGTCTTAAATTAGTCCGACGCAATATTCCGTTTAAGGATATTCAATGGCTGTGACAACAAAGGGCGATACTAATTAGTGTTTCCAGTAGCGACTGAGTAAGGCTGCCGTACGAATCGTGTGCCGCGCCACGCTGACTTAACAGTATTTGGAAATATTAATTATTCGCTGTGTTTTATTGACAACGTCGATAAATAGCCTTGAAATGAGTATTGAGTTATACTAATCCGACCCCACTCTATCGCTTGGCCACACAATGCTGAAATTTTTGTTTCTAATTAGGATCGTGAACGTGTTTCCCGCGGAGATTACGGGTCGCGTTAAGAACTGTACAGTACCGGATGCTTCTGAAACATTCATCCTCTTTCACACGACGATATCGTCTACATCAGCGAAAAAAGAAACTTGAGGTAAATTTTAGCTTATGCATCGAAATTACCTTGGTTCCAGCAGGAAGTTACCGGTTTATGTGATGTCTTCCTCGTGCTCGCTCATTAGCCAATGTGCGTAGAGTCGGATGGCGGCACAACGTCAACAAAGAGCTCTCTGCGTTCTCCGTTTCAACAGGTGCGATTCATTTGCAATTGAATAGCGTGATTTGAGCCGAGAGTGCGGCCATGCACCTCGTACAGCTGAAAGCACTCGACGATGGTTCCTGTAGTTTCAAGGTACTGCTCGTTTCATTTTTCAATAGGACAGAGCACAATCGGACTGGCAGCCGCATTTAAGAGCATTTCTTAACAGCGAGCTGTCTCGGCGTTACATCAGTCGTAAAGGCTTAACGGATCTCGCATTCCCCCACTCGTGTCCGCGGTCGCGTAATGTCACTATATGCAATTTTTTTGTGGGAATTCGTGAAAGACTTCCCTTATGGGGCTCCCCCTCCAACAGTTATGGGTGAAGTGCTACGCCGCATAGCAACAGCAGAGTATGCAATACTTCCAGACATGCTCGCAAAAGTACGTTACGACTTTGACTCTCGTCTGGATGTTTGTCGTGTGTCCAGTACACGGAACTGTGAACTTTTGTGGACGATAAATAAAAACTCTGAAGTTCAACGTAGTTGTAAAAAGTACTCAAGGATTATACGCGTGCGTATGTAAAAGATATACCCTTGTAGGACAACAAATTTACTGTTAAGAGTAAGAATTTGGTGACAATATACATCAACATGTCTTGTCCATGTACTGTTGTTCTACGTAGTCTCCGTCACGTTCTATGTGCGTACGCCAACGTTGTGAAAGAGCATGTATTTCCTGCTGGTAAAAGCTCTTGCCCTGTAGGCGTATCCATGTTTTCACTGAGTGACTGAGACTCTCGTCATCTTCAAAGTGTGTTCCCCATAGAGAATCTTTAAGCGGCCCAAAGAGATGGAAGTCTGAGGGTGCCAGGTCTGGACTGTAGGGTGGAACGCCGGCCGGGGTGGCCTAGCGGTTCTAGGCGCTACAGTCTGGAACCGCGTGACCGCTACGGTCGCAGGTTCGAACCCTGCCTCGGGCATGGGTGTGTGTGATGTAGTAGTTCTAAGTTCTAGGGGACTGATGACCTTAGAAGTTGTCTCATAGTGCTCAGAGACATTTGAACTATTTTGTAGGGTGGAACCCACCGTGAGCACCTCTTTGAATATCCGAGAGTCTCGATCACTGCAGACGCGCTTCCAATGCTGATCGACAACTGTAGAGCCAATTGTCGAGTTGGGACGCCACGAATAGTGTCATCCGTACGTTTCACCCTGTCTGGAGCAGTGGCTGTGAAAGTTCCTGAGGCTGTAACTTTCATTACCCATAACCCAATTGAACTCCTATCAGCTGCAGCATCGCCATACACTGCGCACAAACGTTTATGGATGTTCACCACGGTTTCTTTTTCTGCACACAAGAATTCAATAACAACACGCTGCTTTTAACGAGAGTCGTATTTTGACGCCATGTTGACGCTGTACTACGGCTCTGCCATCTGCCAGAACTGTTAGAAACTTCACCGGCGCACAGAACAAACATCAAATGAGATGTTTCTTTACAAAATAAAAACTTCGTAGTTCTACTCGTAAACTAAAAATTTTCATTAATATAACCCCCCTCCATAGCCGAGGTCGCTAACACACGTCAGTGCTGTGTTGCTCGACTCTGAGGTAGGCCGGTTAGAATCACGGTGACGAATTAGTAGTACTAGAAGTATGTCTGAACCTCATACTGAATTAAGAACCCTTCTGAAAATAAGAATCACGTTGTTCGGTAAGATAAAATTATTGTTGGGTTTTTTTGTTAGTTTTCCCCTCAGACTTTGACAGTGTTCTAACCAGCATCAATAAATAAATCGATCGCTGAATTAATTCTAGCATGACTGGGAATGGTGTTCTAATGGATGGTTAACACCAGTAATTAGATAACTAGGAGAGATGTACCCAAAGAGTTCACTGTGAGTGCGAAACAAGTGGCATCTTTCTGACAAAAAACTAGCCTCCATCGCTGCTCCACGAACTATCACTACGTGAAGACAGTAATGGTAGGCATTCCTGAAACTTATCCTATGTGCAAGGTAATGCCAAGTCCGGTCTTCCACATGTCGTTAAAAAATAGAAACCAAGTGCCGAAGGAGTAGAACCAATTACACATGTAGTTACAAGGGGTAGGCAAAAGTATGGGAATGCCAAAAACAGAGCACATTACCGTGTTTAACATGGCATTCAAAACGGATCCCAGTCGCCTTAGAATGGGTAAATACAGGTCCTGTAATGATTTTCGAGGGAATCCTATACCATTCTTCCTGCAAAATGGTGGCAAGTTCAAGCAACGATGATGGAGGTAAACAGCGACCACGTACCCCTCTCTCCGAAGTAGATCACAAAGGCTCAATAATACTGAGATATGATGACTGTATTGACAAGGGGAGATGCGAAAATTCATCCACGTGCTCCCAAAACCAGTCCTGGGCGTTGCGAGCTGCCTGAACAGGCTCCCTGTCGTCTTGGAACACTGAATCACAATTTCGAAACAAACTTGGACCATGGGATGGACCTGATCAGCCAAAATGGTCACATAATCCTTCGCGGGCTTGCAGAGAAACTGTTGGGTCCAAAGAATACCACGATATGGCTGTCAAAATCATCACTGAACCCCCTTTGGTCTACTCTTGGGACTTAAACTCAGCCAGAAGTTGGAAACAGCGTGCAACAAGACTCATCCAATAAGATGACGTCCTGCCATTGCCCCAAAGTCCAGGTTTGATGGATTCAGCACCACGTTTTCCCGTTATGGTCATTTGCATCACTGATGAATGGTTTTAGAATTCCATCTCGCACTGAAATCCCCAGTTTATGGGACTTTCGGCAGGGTTCTCGGGAGCGTCATTCAGTTCTGCAGTGACTTTCGCATCTGTCGTCCTTTCTATTTTTCGTCACAATCCTGTTCAGTGACCGTCCGACACGATCATTCAACACACACTTTCGCCCGCGTTTTGACTTAGTGGACGACGTTTTTTCCGCTTTCCCTGTATTTGGAATAAATCGTCGATAATACTTGCATTTGGTATAACTATCCTCTTGAAACACCAAACACACTCCCTTGGTCATGGAAGCACCCACCACCTGAGCACCTACAATTTGCCCGCGTTCGAATTCAATTACCTCCGATACTCACAGCTACACAACACTTCGGACTACGATTGGCACATGCAACATGCTGAGAACATTGCACAGTTGGCGTTCTCGATCGAATACAACAGCGCAACCTGCGGATTTGGCTATCATCTGCATTTGTGTCAAGCATGTATTTCTCACGGTGTTTCTATATTTTTGTCCAACCCCTGTAGCCGCCCGTTAACTAATGCAATGCCTCACCGATAGTTATAATTATGTCCACCGCAAAACAAAAACAAAACAAAATGAAGACTAATGCACTCCGTCCCACCCAACATGATTTCCAAATTTACAGCAAGAAATACTGCAAATATTCCAAGAAAGGTATTTCTACACTAGTAAGGTGCACTACTGGTTACAAGGGGTGTGGCAGAAAGAATTAAAACAATGTTCTACGGGTTCAAGAACGAATAGATGCTCAGAATATCAAAAAGCACTCCGTCTTCAGGCCACAAGTGGCCCATCGGGACCATCCGACCGCCGTGTCATCCTCAGATGAGGATGTGGAAAGGAGGGGGGTGTGGTCAGCACACCGCTCTCCCGGTTGTTATGATGGTTTTCTTTGACCGGAGCCGCTACTATTCAGTCGAGTAGCTCCTCAATTGGCATCACGAGGCTGAGTGCACCCCGAAAAATGGCAACAGCGCGTGGACGCCTAGATGGTAACCCATCCAGGCGCCAGCCACGCCCGACAGCGCTTAACTTCGGTGATCTCACGGGAACCGGTGTATCCACTGCGGTAAGGCCGTTGCCACCTCAGAATATCAAAGTTAATCGAAATTCGGTTGTCTGTGACACAATCGTTACGCTAATCCTATCCATTATATGAGTGACGAAAGAACAAGGTGGTGCAGGTAGCGAAGGAATTTTTATATCTGGTTTACAATCATTTCACCTGACAACTTCTTCTATTCCATTGAAGAATTTCTACTTAAAAATTGATAGCCAGTAAAAAATTTAAAAAAACCTTGTTTTTAAGTTTAGTTGCATGAATAGAAATAAAATTATAATGTGTTCATTAATGTTAGCGCTAACCGCATATACATACACTGTAAACTGACTCGTTCAGCATCATTTCTATAAAACAATCGTTCACATGATTTATGGAACATGTACCTAACTAGCTATTTGATGCACTGAACAAAGACTACATTTTGGCCAAACAAATTCATGTCTTCTGTGACTTCCCTAAACCACTTATTGCAGATGCCAGATTGATTCCTTTTAAAAGGCCACATCCCATATACTTTACAGTCCTTGTCACAATTCTGTACAAGATGCTAGTCAACCATTTGCAAGTATTGTTCCAGCTTCTGGAGTTTATCAAACAGACATGACAGGAGACATCAAATGAATTGAAAGACGTGGAGCTACGATCATAACAGGTCAGTACATCCCATATGAAAGTGTAATAGAGATAATCAAGGAATTTAAATGTGAATAAAAGGAAAAAGGTGACATTGTTCTCACAAAACTGCTATTTGACCATAGTGATCATGGGAGTAAGATAAGAGAAATAAGGCTCTACAAAGACATATAGACAGTCATTTCTCTCTCACTCAACAAATAAATTACATACAATGGAAAATTGCTAATATTTGTATGAGTTACTCTTTGCCATGGACTGTAGAGTGTATCTGTTACTTCTGTAAAGCAGTGTGTGTGTGAGTGTGTGTGTGTGTGTGTGTGTGTGTGTGTGTGTGTGTGTGTGTGTGTGTGTGTGTGTGTGTGTTTGTGTGTGTGTGTCTAGGATCTCCTCCCAGACCCCTGGATCTATTTCAACCACATTTGGCACAAAAACAGCCAGCCTCACAAGTATCAGCACTGTGTGGTATATAACCTCCTAGCTCCGATAGGACTGGCAATATGGGCTAAAACGTGTTTTCCCAGACCCTGGCATAGGCTGCCCTGTACAACAGGCGTTTTGTGTATGAACAATATTGGCCTGCCAAATCAAACTGCTTTGCAGGGCAGCCCCCATGTCAGGGGCAAGAAATGGTTCTCCCACCCAACATATATCCTGTCCTACATGAGAAGCCTATTGTGAGAATAGTATTGGCCTGCTTTATTGACCCACATTGCAGGTGCTACATGTGCCAATGAGTATGGCTCTGGACAGGTTCAAAAGTATGGGGGGGGGGGGGATGGACAGAGTGAGGGGTAGAGGGGCAGGAGGTAATAGTCAGAGAGAGAAGATGGGGAAGATCCATAAGGCAGATGTCAGGTGTTGAGGGGTAGTGGGCAGGTGGAATAGGAAGAGCAGGAGGTGGAGGTGTAAAGAGAAGGGGGAGGAAGATATGGTCAGAGGGAGGGAGGAAGAAGATATGGTCAGAGAGAGGGGGTGAGGGAAATGGACAAAGAGATGAGGAGCAGGAGATGAAGAGATAGACAGATAGGGGGGGGGAGGATAAGGCGGACAGTCAGAGGGAGGAAGAGGTTTATTTTATTTTATTTACACATCAAGTTCCATAGGACCAAATTGAGGAGGAAATCTCCAAGATCATGGAACGTGTCAGTACATGAAATTACAACATAAAAGTAATAACAGACAAAAATAAAATGTTTATGAACCTGAAAAAAGTCAAGCCTTAAGTTTAAGTAAACGCAATCAACAATGCAACAAGAATCAGCTTAATTTTTCAAGGAACTCCTCAACAGAGTAGAAGGAGTAGCCCATGAGGAAACTCTTCAGGTATGATTTGAAAGCGCGTGGATTACTACTAAGATTTTTGAATTCTACTGGTAGCTTACTGAAAATGAATATACTGCATACCTTTCTGTACAAGAGTTAAGGAAGTCCGATCCAAATGCAGGTTTGATTTCTGCCCAGTATTAACTGCGTGAAAGCTGATTATTCTTGGGAATAAGCTAATATTGTTAACAAGAAATGACAGTAAGGAATATGTATAATGAGAGGCAAATGTCAAGATACCCAAACTCGTGAACAGGGATCGACAAGAGGTTCGTGAACTTAAACCACTTATTGCCCGAATCGCCCTTTTCTGAGCCAAAAATATCCTTTTAGAATGGGAAGAGTTACCCCAAAATATAATATACGACATAAGCGAATGAAAATAGGCAAAGTAGACTAATTTTCGTGTCGAACGATCACTCACTTCAGATACCATTCGAATAGTGAAAATGGCAGCATTACGTCTTTGAACAAGATCCTGAACGTGGGCTTCCACGACAGTTTACTATATATCTGAACACCTAGAAATTTGAACTGTTCAGTTTCATTAATCATATGCCCATTCTGTGAAATTAAAACGTCAGCTTTTGTTGAATTGTGTGTTAGAAACTGTAAAAACTGAGTCTTACTGTAATTTAGCGTTAGTTTATTCTCTACAATCCATGAACTAATGTCATGAACAGCACTGTTTGAAACCGAGCCAATGTTGCACACAACATCCTTTACTACCAAGTGTCATCAGCAAACAGAAATATTTTAGAGTTACCCATAATACTAGAGGGCATATCATATAAATGAATAAGGAACAAAGTTGAACCGAACACTGATCCCTGGGGCAACCCCCACTTGACTGTACCCCACTCAGACCCCACATCACAGCCATTCTCAACACTGTGAATAATGACCTTTTGCTGTCTGTTGCTAAAGTAAGAGGTGAACCAATTGTGAGCTACTCCCTGTATTCCATAATGGTCCAACTTCTGCATCAATATTTTGTGACCAACACAATCAAACAATTTATTTAAATCAAAAAATATGCCTAGCGTTGGAAACGTTTTGTTTAACCTACCCAGTACCATACAGAGAAAAGAGAATATAGCATTTTCAGTTGTTAAACGACTTCTAAATCCGAACTGTACATTTGATAGTAAATCGTGTAATATAAAATGATCAATTATTCTTACATACACAGCCTTTTCAATAACTTTTGCAAACGCTGATGGCATAGAAGTTGGTCTAAAATTGTCTACATTAGCCCTTCCTCTCTTTTTATAAAGCGGCTTTACTACTGAGTACTTTAATCGTTCAGGAAACCGACCATTCCTAAAGGAAGAATTACAAATATGGCTAAATACATTGCTAACATTTGCGGCACAGTACTTTAATATTCTGTTAGGCACTCCATCAAATCCATGAGAGTCCTTAGTCTTCAGTGGTTTAATTACTGACTCAATCTCCCCCTTGTCTGTGTCAGAGAGGAGTATTTCAGACATCTATCTCGGAAAGGCATTTGACAAGAGAGTCACATGATTCTCTGTAGAAACTAAATTTTTATTTAATTCACCAGCAATGCTCAGAAAATGATTGTTAAATACTGTACATGTATTTGATTAATGAGTAACAGAAATATTTTTACTACGAACTGAGTTTACATCGTCGACCTTGTGCTGCTGACCAGAAACTTCCTTCACAACTGACCATATGGTTTTAATTTTATCCTGTGAATTAACTATTCTATTTGCGTACCACATACGGTTTGCCTCCTAATAACATTTTGAAGCACCTTACAGTACTGTTGGTAATGGGCTACTATAGCTTGAACATGACTACTTCTAAGATTTTGATATAAGTTCCGCTTTGTTCTACATTATATCCATATCCCACTAGTCACCCACCCGGGCTGCTTTTTATTGCTAGTACCCCGTTTAGAACGTTGGCATAGAGATGGGGCAGAGGAGGTGTGTTCAATACATGTGTCGAATGCGTATGTGGACAAATCGCGGGAAAAAGGCTAATATATAGATATAGTTCTAGAAGTATTTGTAGTTTAAACTGAGTTCGTACTTCGTGTCGAACAATTTTTTTTTGTCGACGGAACTTTAAACGCCAATATTCCATCCCTTCATAAACGATGCGTGAGGCTTTCCTAATACCAGCAGCGGAACCATAGCAGTAGAAATATCATAAAATAAAAGTATTTCCTTTTGAAAATCGCCCGTTTAACTATGCGCTGGTCCGCGACGAAATGCCTCCATGTATTCCTTCAGAAACGAGAATGAGATATTTTCGTGCTTTCCAACGTTCCACATTTCCAAAATTAGTTATGCACAGATACGCATGAAGCACACGTGAGTAAACCGGCGGAAGGGAAGAAGACCCGAAGCTATAACGTAACTCCTTTATCGTTCTGCTTAACGTGCAACAGCAATCACAAATTTATCGTAAATCGTTAATATCTGGGTCAAAAACTCAGTCTCAAAAATGCAGAGAGAATGAAACGCAGTTCTTTCTTAGTAAGAACTGCAATAAACAGAGACTGCGGAATTTAGAAATTATGTCACAGATGAAAATGTGCTGTTAACAAACCGAGTCATCTTTAAAGGATCATTATACTGACATCCCTAGAGCAACACAAATTACATTAGAACTGCTTGTACCGCAAGAAAGAGTAATTTCCATGTCAAAAGTACCAAATTTCCTAGCTGCACAATGAGACAATACTTCCTCTGTCTTAAATAAATGATTTGTGAGGACATTTCTATGAACTGTAATTTGTCATATCCGATGCTGCTTCAAAATCTACCTGACTACTCTGCATATCACACTTAAGTGCTTGGTAAAATGTTCACAGAGCCACCTTCAAGCTACTTCTTTATCGTTCCACTATCTAACAGTGCGTGGGGAGAATGAACGATTACACCTTTCTGTACAAGCCCTGATTTCTCGTATTTTATTACGATGATCATTTCTCCCTATGTACAGTCTTAGACATTTGTAAACAAATGTGGCAGTATACAGGTGATGTGTTACGATAGCAAAGGGAACCTGTGATCAGTGAAGGCAGTGCCACAAGTTCCTCCAAAAAATCGTAACACAACACACACACAAATGTAATACTTACTTATGTAAATCCACCCGATGATGGAGGTTTAAACCTTCGAAACGCGTCGTGGAAATAAATAAAACGGTGACTGGTAACAGTGAACTTGTTGTTTCATTTAATGTCAGTAACAGTCACGGTAAAGCCTAACCTAAAAATGTTCGCATTTAAAGTCAGGCTTAATGTGGATATACGAATACGACTCTCATCATTTGATAGACTGGGTAAACTACATTCATAATCGGACGGTTGAATCTAGATCACTTATTTATGACAGGGCCTGAATTCTTAAACACCGTGGAAAATAATAATACATTGTGCTTATTACTAATATGTTATTTAAATATAATTATATGAACGAACGAGATACACTCCTGGAAATGGAAAAAAGAACACATTGACACCGGTGTGTCAGACCCACCATACTTGCTCCGGACACTGCGAGAGGGCTGTACAAGCAATGATCACACGCACGGCACAGCGGACACACCAGGAACCGCGGTGTTGGCCGTCGAATGGCGCTAGCTGCGCAGCATTTGTGCACCGCCGCCGTCAGTGTCAGCCAGTTTGCCGTGGCATACGGAGCTCCATCGCAGTCTTTAACACTGGTAGCATGCCGCGACAGCGTGGACGTGAACCGTATGTGCAGTTGACGGACTTTGAGCGAGGGCGTATAGTGGGCATGCGGGAGGCCAGGTGGACGTACCGCCGAATTGCTCAACACGTGGGGCGTGAGGTCTCCACAGTACATCGATGTTGTCGCCAGTGGTCGGCGGAAGGTGCACGTGCCCGTCGACCTGGGACCGGACCGCAGCGACGCACGGATGCACGCCAAGACCGTAGGATCCTACGCAGTGCCGTAGGGGACCGCACCGCCACGTCCCAGCAAATTAGGGACACTGTTGCTCCTGGGGTATCGGCGAGGACCATTCGCAACCGTCTCCATGAAGCTGGGCTACGGTCCCGCACACCGTTAGGCCGTCTTCCGCTCACGGCCCAACATCGTGCAGCCCGCCTCCAGTGGTGTCGCGACAGGCGTGAATGGAGGGACGAATGGAGACGTGTCGTCTTCAGCGATGAGAGTCGCTTCTGCCTTGGTGCCAATGATGGTCGTATGCGTGTTTGGCGCCGTGCAGGTGAGCGCCACAATCAGGACTGCATACGACTGAGGCACCCAGGGCCAACACCCGGCATCATGGTGTGGGGAGCGATCTCCTACACTGGCCGTACACCACTGGTGATCGTCGAGAGGACACTGAATAGTGCACGGTACATCCAAACCGTCATCGAACCCATCGTTCTACCATTCCTAGACCGGCAAGGGAACTTGCTGTTCCAACAGGACAATGCACGTCCGCATGTATCCCGTGCCACCCAACGTGCTCTAGAAGGTGTAAGTCAACTACCCTGGCCAGCAAGATCTCCGGATCTGTCCCCCATTGAGCATGTTTGGGACTGGATGAAGCGTCGTCTCACGCGATCTGCACGTCCAGCACGAACGCTGGTCCAACTGAGGCGCCAGGTGGAAATGGCATGGCAAGCCGTTCCACAGGACTACATCCAGCATCTCTACGATCGTCTCCATGGGAGAATAGCAGCCTGCATTGCTGCGAAAGGTGGATATACACTGTACTAGTGACGACATTGTGCATGCTCTGTTGCCTGTGTCTATGTGCCTGTGGTTCTGTCAGTGTGATCATGTGATGTATCTGACCCCAGGAATGTGTCAATAAAGTTTCCCCTTCCTGGGACAATGAATTCACGGTGTTCTTATTTCAATTTCCAGGAGTGTAGTTTATTTACAGGAGCAGAGCCCCATCCATCATAGCAGAGCAGTGCGAGATTGGTTTCAGGGCCAAGAGAGGATAAAGCTGTTGCCGTTTGTTCCACGATCACCGAGCATTAACCAGATAGAGAATATGTGGGCAGAGGTAACAAGGTCATTGCCATGTGGACCTACAAATGCAAGCGACCTTTGGACGAATATAGAAAACGTATGGTGGGAAGTAAACCATCACGCTACACTGTCGACGACTTAATGAAATCAATGCCCCTACGCCTTCGAGAAATCTTACGTAATCGTCGTGGGTGGGTTGGTTACTAAAAGTATACTCGTCCACAAAACCCATGTGGACAGTTATCTGACAGTCGGTCAAGCTTTGCTTAGTCGCAGCTCTTTAGATACAAGTCCATTTGCTTTCAGTCTCCTCCTTACAATTCTTGCAATGCAAGGTAATTGAAAAATCTCATCCACTCGACGCCAACTCAGGAATTGACTGGTGCATGTGTTGTTCAACACACAGTAGTTGTCACCCTCACTGGAATCAATGACTGTTTGTGTGTGTGTGTGTGTGTGTGTGTGTGTGTGTGTGTGTGTGTGTGTGTGTGTGTTTTCGTGTTCACGCACAATCTGAATCAATACTATTAACATTAGAGAGACAACCAACAATAAATATTGCATCAAATATGACTGTAAAGTATTTTAAGCGATGGGAAGTTACAAACTGAATTTTTACCCAACCCACGACCTGCATATTAAGTTAAATAAGATGTATTAATTCCATAGTATCGTTAGCAGAGACAGTGCGCTCTTGTCGAGGCTCGCGACAAGTGCAGCGATTAGCAGTGCCCAATGTCGCCGCGATTTGTTTATGTTGGCTGAGCGCGGACACTGCAGCAGACGCTTCGCCATAAACAGAAAGAAATCACCTGGCTCAGACTGCAGTGAGCGGATATCACAGCCTGCGTGTTCTTACAGTAACCAACGTGAGACTCTACTCACAGGTGCCATGGAGCAATTGCAACGGGTCTCATGTCATTAGTCATCAGATTATTCACCGGTGATGAAATGTCCACTCTATTTGAATCCCAAGAAAATAGGAACCTTCTCACAAAGGAATGTGAGGTGATATCAAAGTTTATCCAACATACAAAAATTAAATGCAGGGCTTTCATGTATGCAGTAGTAGCACACAAGGAATATTACTTCTTGGAAGCGTATATTTCATTTCCTCTTCTCATATTAACGCCCTTGTTTTAGTATGAAGTGAGAAAATAAACACGAAAAACTAAAGTTCCTGAGAAGCATATCAGTCATTACCTCTTCTCATATCATAACTTTTGTTTTAGTATGAAGTAAAAATATAAACAGTTTAAGGTTGTGAAGCATAATATAGCACCAGATTCTTATCGTAGGCGCTATCGGAAACGCAAAAAGCAGGGAGCTGTCCATTCTTTTGTCAAACAGTCTGTCTCCTCTCACGCATTACTCCCGCTAGGAGATTCTTATTTAAGGAGTTGTGGGCATCACGTTCTTCAGCAGATCAAGCCCTAAGTTATTGTGCTAATTTCAGTATGGAAAAAATGCAACAAAGACGATTTCCCCTAAAGCAGTGGGGATATTTGCAAATGTCTGTATTCAGCAATGACTGCCAGCTGCCACAACACATCACAGAATCCATGCGGCAGGCAACACAACTGTGCGTGCATTTCAGACTTCATTCAGTTAGACGTCAGGAGATGGATGGAAACTCGCTTTCCGAGTCGTATTCAATCCAGAATGAAGTGTTATAAGGTAATTGAGCGTTCTAGTAATTACACTTTTGTAATTCACATATGAGTATTCGATAGCCAAAAGAACCCGTTAGTGTGAAACTATCGGGAACTGCATTAATATCAAACTGCAAGAACTTGAGTCAAAACGTGGACCCTTGTCTTCGCTGGGTGACCTATTACTGTTATTTAGGATTCTCTCCGTCCTAGACGCAATGCAAATGGAACTTCAGAGGCGCTTTCCGCTATTCTTAACAAACATCAGCAACTTGTAATCACTGCGAGTTACAACTGCGTGATGATATGGCTCAGGTTGTCAGTAGTTGTGGTGGTGTTATGCTGTCAAACTGCTTACAGTAACGTTAATGGTGCCACACATAATTTAGCGCTGACTACCTACTTAAGTAAAGATAGTGTTGTGGCGTCGTCGCTTCTCTTTATTTGGCCTCAGCTTGAGTAATCCGATTTAACGAACATAGTACTCCATTCGCGGGCTGCTAATGATACAGTATGACTACAGAGATCATCGTGCGGGTATTACATTGATTCTACAATGAATTGCTTTACAAATATTACCCTCAGCTATGCAGCTAGAACGACTCATTACACAGGTACTCTACGTTGCACTTTGTTAAGGGATCAGTTTGCTGCAATCCTGCTTCTACTGTTCGTAAATACTTGTATACTTCATAAATGGTTCAAATGGCTCTGAGCACTATGGGACTTAAACTTCGGAGGTCATCAGTCCACTAGAACTTAGAACTACTTAAACCTAACCAACCTAATGACATCAGACACATCCATGCCCGAGACAGGATTCGGACCTGCGACCGTAGCGGTCGCGCGGTTCCAGACTGTAGCGCCTAGAACCGCTCGGCCAACCCAGCCGGCATTCTTGTAAACTGATCATTCGTTATTTGACTAAATATGAACTACAATCTGATTCGCGTATATATGACACGGGTTAGCGCCGGCACAAAGCAATGACTAAGGGTTGGATGCCGTTGAAGTCCCGTTACACTGATGGCAAGACAAATGTTCGCAAATCACCTCTATTGCCTAAAAAATAATTGCATCTTAAATATCGAAGGGCCGACGCCCACACTGTCACAGCGCGTTGAAATACAGCTAAGACGGCAGACGAATATTTGTGACCGACTGGGCTTCGAACCTAGACCTCCTGCTTACTAGACAGACATGCTGATCACTGCACTATTATTTTTTTAAAAAAGTTTGAGAAGACTTTCAGCACCAGGTAGGCGGAGGCAAAGAGGGCAGGGGTCGAAGATACGAGGCCTGGCCTCAATGCCTCCCCCATACCTGTCACTGAGCAGCTGCATTATTCCCATGTATTCCATGTTTGCACCCATATATGCCTTTAAATTGTGGAACAAAACTGAAGTAGTAATTAAGATAAAATAAATTACAGATTGCCGCCTCCAATGGCGTACGTTCCTTGTGGAACATAACTTATAACAGTGAAAAGGGTGACGCAAAAATACATAACAAACATTCGTCCGGTAATGTATTCACAATTTAAGTTATTATGCCCTTAACCACAATCCGAGTTGGAGTCTCTCTTTAGTTACAGCTAACCAGTGCGCACCTACTGCACTATTGTAAGAACCGAGATGCAGTATTTTGGATTTAAAATTTTGTAAATTCGTTGTAAGAACTTATGAGACCAAGCTGTTTAGCGCATCGGTCCCTAAACTTACACACTACTTTATCTAACTTAAACTAACTTACGCTATGGACAACACACACACCCATGCCGGAGGGAGGACTCGAACCTCCGACGGTGGGCACTGTCGGGACACAGCAACCAACCTCTCTTCAGCACCTATCTACACATGCTCCTCGTCAGCGGCGGATTCCCATCTTTGCATCTTTGCCGCATACCACATGCGCGGTACCCCCCGCCCCCTGCCCCCCCCCCACCCTCCTGCCACCCCACGGCCATTATTCCACTCGCTCGCGGCCACACTGTATTCCCGCTAGGGTTCGGACGATGTTGTGCGTCTAGCACTGAAAACTTTCGATGACCCGTCGAGACCCGAATAATTATACAGGATGTTTGAGGAGGATGGTTCAAATGGTTCAAATGGCTCTGAGCACTATGGGACTCAACTGCTGAAGTCATTAGTCCCCTAGAACTTAGAACTAGTTAAACCTAACTAACCTAAGGACATCACAAACATCCATGCCCGAGGCAGGATTCGAACCTGCGACCGTAGCGGTCTTGCGGTTCCAGACTGCAGCGCCTTTAACCGCATGGCCACTTCAGCCGGCCGTTTGAGGAGGAATAGTAAATATTGTATGAGGTGGTGGTATAGACAAATTGCAGAAAAAATTCCATATAACCCCCTGTATACGTATATATGTGTGGTGTCTGTTCTTTCGGGAATGTCCGAAAGAAAAGACACTACGAATCTGGGTTCGAACCTGGTCAGGCACAAATTTTCATCTGGCGCCGTTGTTGTATTTTAATGCGCATGACAGACTGGACATCTGTCCTTCAATCTTTAATTTATTAACAAGGCTGTCTATTTCGATTTGTAGTGTCTGTTCTTTCGGAAATGTCCGAAAGAACACACACACACACACACACGCACACACACACACACTTTTATCTTAAGTGCTATTCGGAAAATGTTTGGCAACTCAGTGATAGTGCCGGACTGGAGCTGCATCAACCTACTCATTTCACTAGATATAGTTGTAATTTTATGAACAATTCCTGTTTAATAAGTGACAGCGACAGTGTCTCTCATCGTTTACTCTGTCAGAAACCTGCTTCACTCTGCCCTAGCCTATACTATAACAATCAGTGATTGCTCACATTCTTGATACCTCACTGGATGATACCTCATTGGACGTGCTACTGCAACTGTAGCTGTGGTGTCACTGCCAGACACCACACTTGCTAGGTGGTAGCTTAAATCGGCCGCGGTCCATTTAGTACATGTCGGACCCGCGTGTCGCCACTGTGTGATCGCAGACCGAGCGCCACCACAAGGCAGGTCTCGAGATACGGACTAGCACTCGACCCCAGTTGTACGACGACTTTGCTAGCGACTACACTGACGAAGCCTTTCTCTCATTTGCCGAGAGACAGTTAGAATAGCCTTCAGCTAAGTCCATGGCTACGACCTAGCAAGGCGCCATTAGCCTTACATAGTTTGATAGTTATCGTATGAAATGTCTCATCAAGAATGCTGTATTCACATGAAGGAATAAAAGTTAAGTATTCGAGGAGCTGCATACTTTTCTTATTAGCATTCACTACTTATCCTGTTCCAGAATTCACGCCCGTCTGCGTTAGATAGCGTGCATTTCGGCCTCCTCTATCTACAAGGTGTTGGCACATTTGCCAACACATCAGTAGCCAAAGATTCAAATACCGCTGGAAAAGTATGTTTCAAGGCAGTTGGTTTTGCTCTTCCCGTACTGTCATTGAAAACGATCACAACGACATTAAGTATAGGTATCCTATGAAACCCTTGAGTTCATACTGTGGTGCTGTGAAGATGAAAAAAGTAGTTTTTCACAATTATCAGATGACAGATGGAATTTGTCAGATTCCACTAATTATGATTGCATTATTAACTGTTGATTCACAGGCGCTTTTCTGCCGCTTATTGTAACTGTTATTTGAATGTTAGAGCTGGAACAATAGAAACATCAAATTTTCTCCATATGGAATTTTCGAATTCACCCTAAGTCTTCACGTTTCGAACAAAGGCAGAATATACGTCAGGAAAGCAGACAACAATAAGCCAGGCCATGCCTGTCTTCTCGTGGATGTGCCAATGATAGTGATCTCAGTAACAATATTGTACAGCAAATATACATTGCGAACTCTACCACTGGAGAAGCTCCAAAACTGTGAATCGCGTCTGGTGAATACGCTTTCAAGGTTTCGGTCCGACTTAAGTCAGTAAAACAGAAATAATTGCCACAGTTATTAATTTATGACATTTAGTTTTCATCCAGTGCATCGATGTATTACATGTAATTGCACTCTAGCCCCTAAACCTAGTTACAGAAATGCGAATAAGACTCATTGACATATAATGAGGATCTTGCGGCCCTTGCCACCCGCAACTTTGAAACGAAGCTATACTCACTTCCGAGGTCACTCACGGAACACATCAGCTGGTATCCTTCCTGGCGGTATAACTGAAACTTGGCAACAGCGCAGAATATGTTTGGCAACTCTGTGACCGACGAGTTACTTCCTTGATGACACAGAACTATCCTGCTAAGTTCACTTGATATTATCGTGTTATTTCAATTTAATACTGAGTAATTTTCGCTTGAGATGTGACATAAGGATATCAGTTAATCCTTTTGTGTCCACGAATGTCGTTCCACATTGGAAATACAACTACTGTCGCCTCTTATGTTGCGGTTTATCTGCCATAGGGCTTACTGGGTCAATAAGTAAGTGACAGCCCCCGCCCCTATTCGCTAGCTTCGCGGTAACGTGCTTACCTGTCAGGTGCATGTTGCCTCTGTTCGCCTTTCGAGCCTTGCCGAAAGCCAGATTTTTAATTGTTTTGTAGCAGAGCTACAAGCAGGCAGATAAAAATTCAATGAGGAAATCGTAAGACAACGCTCTAGCAAAATTCGTCTTGCTTCTTTTAGTAACCCTTAGTGCCAAAGCGAGAACCTTGAGGTACTGCCAAATTCATAATGCCACGTTTTTGTTTTCTGCCACATTTTCATAATACTTGCGAAGCAAATCATGTGAAGTAACACTTCACCAACTTGTTGGGAAGGTGGAAAAAGCACTACCCTTTCTGGATGCTCTCTGTATCTTCCTGGATGTCCAGTAATACGACCTTGGAGTAAATGGTTAGAGATGAAGAACCTAGTGGTGAATGAACTCATAGATGAGCTGAATGCGGGAGACTACTCTTCAATTGAATAAGTAGACGATCCATTCACAGTAAGACTTAGAAAATTTGCTAGTACTGTTAAACCGATGTGCACTGAACATTGTGAAAAAGTATTTAAAGACGAGCCCCACGAAAATTGGTGTAGTATTATTTATGGGGAAGCATGTCCAGCACCCATACTGAAAAATTATGTTTCTCGATGAAACTTTAGACAGGGTTGTAGTGTATCTAGAGGTAGCCCTGGATGGTAAACTATTATGAACACCTCACATAAAGAATATTTTCCATTGCGAAAGATAATCTTATAAGCACTAGAAGCTGCTGTAGGGTAAACTGGGGTGTAAACCCAGTACGTACTGGATATACATCCCTGCAAAAAGACCAATGATAATTTATTGGCCTATAATATGAACAAAGTCGAACAGAAGGTGGCTACTAGGGAGTCTGGCAAAGTGCAGAGACTGGCCTGCTTTCACAAACAGATGGAATTAGCAGGACATCCACTCTTGGAATGTTATGCTAGACATGCCCGCCTTGTACCTGTGGCTTAAAATGGAGGCAGCGGCAGGGACATAAAGGCTAAAAATTGGAAATAACTGGACATAGTTAGAATATACTTAATCCCAAATCAGTAAGGCGATGGCTGGGGAAATGCCGACTAACTACACAATAACTCGTAGCTGTTTCAATAAACTTAGCCATGTAACAGTTGGGAGCAGGGAACAGTGGAAAAACGAACCACAACACCGTGCAGGAGACATAATATAGTGGTTTACTGACAGGTCGAAAACAGATGAAAGTACCAGGTCTGGTGTACCGCCTAGAATCTCTTTAGGGAAGATGGCCACAGTATTACACTTTTTTTTCCGTCAGCATGTGCACGGAGGAAAATTAGAGTAGACCCTACAAAAATCGTAGCATCTATTTTTATTCAGACAGCCAAGCAGCTCTGAAATCTGTATCAGCCCCTGCAACTAGATCGAATGTCGTCGCAGAATGCCATGAAGCATTTTCTTTCGGACATGTCCGAAAGAACAGACACCACACATATATCCACATACAGGGTGTTTCAGGAGGAATAGTAGATATTTTAGCAGGTGGTAGTACAGACGAAAAAAATTCCATATAAATGCGTCCACTTTTTATTGAGTACAGAGATACAACTGTTAGTACGTAACGCTAACAAACTCAAAGCAAAGGCAAATGAGGACATTCAAAGTTGATTTTCAAAAATTCACCAACCAACTTCAATGCACATTTGAATTCTCTTGATAACACCACGTGTAGCTCTACTGAGGTCGTCTTTGCGTTCTTTTATGAGGGCTGCACTATTCATAACCCGAACGCTCAGATAGGCTCTTGGGTTTACTTTTTATTTGTAGACTTCGCCTTTAACCATCTCCGCAGGCAAAAATCCAAAGAGATAAGGTCCGAGGACCTTGAAGGCCAAGAAAAGTGCCCATATCTAATGATCCACCTTCCGGGAAATGTTAGGTTTGGATAATGTGTCACCTGACCACTAGAATGTGCAGGAGCCCCGTCATGCTGGAGGAACATACGCATTCATGTAGCCAAATGAACCTGCATCTCGGTTCTTACAATAGTGCAACAGGTGAGCACTGGTTAGATGTAACTGAAGAGAGACTCCAAGTCGGCCTGAGGTTAAGGGCGAATCCCAAGACTATGGCCACGAACAATTGGGAGCGGAAACTTAATGTCATCGGAACCTTGTTGAAGGGCCATGACATGCGAGTGTTAGACCGACTGCAGAAAGTTCACTTTATAAATACAAACATACTTAGCAAAATATATCATGTCGCAGCAGTCTTACCGATACTGCATGTCACTGCACATAAAATATTAGCTGTAGCCTCTTGGTATGTGTGGAAACAAAATATCTTCAAAGTATCCCTCCACACGGCGACTTTGCAGAGGCAAAACGGAAGACTGGTAATTAAAGACGTGCTTTTAAACTAATACATGCCACTAAGACAGGCATCACGAAACTTCTGTTCCTCTCGTTAGATCCTGGGGATAGGAACGCTCCTGTTAATGTAGGATGCCAGCATAGATTACGTCCGAAAGTGCTATGGCGATTGGAGCTGTATAAGAGTTCCACCAGCGCAAACCAACACTAGAACCGTCTATGATTATATTACCAGACATCGTCTTCTTCCCGGCGGGATCAGGGACTTTCTCTGCCTCGTGATGACTGGGTGTTGTGTGCTGTCCTTAGGTTAGTTAGGTTTAAGTAGTTCTAAGTTCTAGGGGACTGATGCCCATAGATGTTAAGTCCCATAGTGCCCAGAGCCATTTGAACCATTTTTGAACATCGTCTTCACAAACCAATTCCGGTAAATTAACCAACAAAAAACAGAAGGAACGTCTGGAAAAATACCAACAATAAAATTTTACCAATTAGAGTCAGTGCGGTATGGTATAACGTTGTAAACGAAACCATACCCTCAGCGGAACGACTATGGAAAATCAAATTGAGACCATCTCCATACTGCGAAAAATGTCGGCTTGTAGAAACTGTAGCGCACATCTTCTTATGTGAAAATAGAATCAGAATTTGGAAATGGAGTAGGAAGAAATTAGCACTATCAACAGAACCGCAGAAAGTCATATACCGATAACAGAAACTTTACAATCCGACTACAAATGTTATCCGTCCGCAAAAAATAACAGTTATTCGTGGCTTCTGGGACAGTTGGTGTTCTACGTCGTAACAAACAGAACTTAGAAGAGTACATGTTTTAAATTGCAGAATAACATTTTCTTTGAGAAAGAATAAATATAAGGAATGGTTTCAATTTTTTTATCTATTGCTTTATGTGGGATATGAAGAGGTGGACAGTTTTCTTGATTAGAAGCAGAACACTATTATTTCACTTCTTTTTATTCCTGGAATATTCTTTTACGTTGATCCTAAAATCAAAACTGTTCCAATTTGGCAAAACCCCTCCGGCTCCGAATTTTTTTTCATTTGTTGAAAAATATAGGGCTTCCTGACAGACCTCATATGCATCCAGTGCAAAATACCTTAAATTGTGAATATATTTCTGAATGAATGTTTGTTATGTATTTTTCCGTCACCTTTTTCACTGTTATAAGATATGTTCTACAAGGAACGTACGCCATTGGAGGCGGCAATCTGTAATTTATTTTACCTTAATTACTACTTCAGTTTTGTTCCACAATTTAAAGGCATATATGGGTGCAAACATGGAATACATGGGAATAATGCAGCTGCTCAGTGACAGGTATGGGGGAGGCATTGAGGCCAGGCCTCGTATCTTCGACCTCTGCCCTCTTTGCCTCCGCCTACCTGGTGCTGAAGGTCTTCTCACACATTTTAAAAAAAATAATAGTGCAGTGATCAGCATGTCTGTCTAGTAAACAGGAGGTCCAGGTTCGAAGCCCAGTCGGTCACAAATATTAATCTGCCGTCTTAGCTGTATTTCAACGGGCTGTGACAGTGTGGACGTAGGTCCTCCGATATTTAAGATGCAATTGTTTTTTGAGGCAATAGAGGTGATTTGCGAACATTTGTCTTGCCATCAGTGTAACGGGACTTCAACGACATCCAACCATGCTTCTTGCGTTTCCGATAGCGCCTACGATAAGAATCTGGTGTAATCTTATGCTTCACAACCTTAAACTGTTTATTTTCTTTACTTCATACTAAAACAAAAGTTATGATATGAGAAGAGGTAATGACTGATATGCTTCTCAGGAACTTTAGTTTTTCGTGTTTATTTTCTCTCTTCATACTAAAACAAGGGCGTTAATATGAGAAGAGGAAATGAAGTATACGTTTCCAAGACATAATATGTCCTTGTGTGCTACTACTGCATACATGAAAGCCCTGCAGTTAATTTTTGTATGTTGGATAAACTTTGATATCACCTCACATTCCTTTGTGAGAAGGTTCCTATTTTCTTGGGATTCAAATAGAGTGGACATTTCATCACCGGTGAATAATCTGATGACTAATGACATGATACCCGTTGCAATTGCTCCATGGCACCTGTGAGTAGAGTCTCACGTTGGTTACTGTAAGAACACGCAGGCTGTGATATCCGCTCACTGCAGTCTGAGCCAGGTGATTTCTTTCTGTTTATGGCGAAGCGTCTGCTGCAGTGTCCGCGCTCAGCCAACATAAACAAATCGCGGCGTCATTGGGCACTGCTAATCGCTGCACTTGTCGCGAGCCTCGACAAGAGCGCACTGTCTCTGCTAACGATACTACGGAATTAATACATCTTACTTAACTTAATATGCAGGTCGTGGGTTGGGTAAAAATTCAGTTTGTAACTTCCCATCGCATTAAAACACTTTACAGTCATATTTGATGCAATATTTATTGTTGGTTGTCTCTCTAATGTTAATAGTATTGATTCAGATTGTGCGTGAACACGAAAACACACACACACACACACACACACACACACACACACACACACACAAACAGTCATTGATTCCAGTGAGGGTGACAACTACTGTGTATTGAACAACACATGCACCAGTCAATTCCTGAGTTGGCGTCGAGTGGATGAGATTTTTCAATTACCTTGCATTGCAAGAATTGTAAGGAGGAGACTGAAAGTAAATGGACTTGTATCTAAAGAGCTGCGACTAAGCAAAGCTTGACCGACTGTCAGATAATTGTCCACATGGGTTTTGTGGACGAGTATAATTTTAGTAACCAACCCACCCACGATGATTACGTAAGATTTCTCGAAGGCGTAGGGGCATTGATTTCATTAAGTCGTCGACAGTGTAGCGTGATGGTTTACTTCCCACCATACGTTTTCTATATTCGTCCAAAGGTCGCTTGCATTTGTAGGTCCACATGGCAATGACCTTGTTACCTCTGCCCACATATTCTCTCTCTGGTTGATGCTCGGTGATCGTGGAACAAACGGCAACAGCTTTATCCTCTCTTGGCCCTGAAACCAATCTCGCACTGCTCTGCTATGATGGATGCGGCTCTGCTCCTGTAAATAAACCATCTCGTTCGTTCATATAAATATATTTAAATAACATATTAGTAATAAGCACATTGTATTATTATTTTCCACGGTGTTTAAGAATTCAGGCCCTGTCATAAATAAGTGATCTAGATTCAACCGTCCGGTTAAGAATGTGGTTTACCCAGTCTATCAAATGATGAGAGTCGTATTCGTATATCCACATTAAGCCTGACTTGCTGAATCCGACTAGAACGATCTGGCATCGAAATGAAATTACAGAAATCGGATAATTGGAACGTCTGTATTGCAACAATGCTGCGTACATAAATTCCTATGATGGAGTAACAGGTAGCAACTGCCTAAGAAAAAGTAAGACATCTGTCTACCAGCAGCAATGTAACGTAATCATAACCCATATTTATATGATGGAGATACTGAATCGAATAATTCACATCTATTTCAGTGGTGGGAAGATGCACCATATCGGATTTGCTGATAACACAATCCTCAACGGCTACTCAATCCGTTGAACTCAAAATCCAGACACGTCTCAGAGAAAACTACCGCTACTCTGGTCACCGTCTGTTAGCTCAATGAGCTCGGCTGAAAATATTTGCTTCCAAAGGCTTCAACACCCTCTGGTCCTGTCCGGTCCTGGAATCACCCAGCCAAACCAATGAAACACAAGCAAACGTGAACTGTGCAAGCAAAGTCAACTTTACCCCAGGTGGTACACAACCCGGCTGTCGACAGGCGGCAGTTGGAATTTCGGATTCTGGGGAGTCCAGGTTAGCACGGCAGAGAATATTGAAGATCTCTTGTAAATTTGCCTACAAGCAGAAAACATGCATTTGTAAACTACACGCCGCGCGGGATTAGCCGACCGGTCTTAGGCGCAGCAATCATGGACTGTTCGGCTGGTCCCGGCGGAGGTTCGTTTCCTCCCTCCGGCATGGGTGTGTGTATGTTTGTCCTTGGATAATTTAGGTTAAGTAGTGTGTAAGCTTAGGGACTGATGACCATAGCAGTTAAGTCCCATAAGATTTCACACACATAAGACCTTTTTTTTATAACTAAACATCGATACATTGATCCAAGCACGAAAACTAAATAATCTCACAAAAGAAATTCTCATCCTTGGTCTTCACGAACCACGACTAACTGACAGTGAAACCTTGTATTACGAAAACCATTGCATCTTCAAGAGCAAAATACAACTAAAGGTAGCGAAAGGCGTACCAACCTTCGGCATTGCTTTTCTCGAACACAGATCTATCATCAACTCCGTCAAAGAAATCACACCCATCAACAATCGACTTATGACTACGTTCATTCAGAGCCCCAGTAAAATATATACACTCATCAATGCACATGCTCCCACCAACATCGAAAATAAGAAAAACACCAAAAATGTCTAAAAATTCTGGAACACACTCGAAAATACTATGAGCAAAATTACTAATGGGAGACTTCAACTCTCTATTTGGAACAGACAAAACCTGTAGAAAAACATACCGAAACGCTTAGACCAACGGCACACGTCTGACTGACTTTTGCCAACAATTCAACCACATAAGGATGTCTTCCCACGTTAGGAAAAAACCAGTTCCCCGGTAACATGATTGGCTACCAGGTGCAAGCTGCTTTCGTTCGCCTTTCGAGACTCGCTGAAAGCCAGATTTTTAATTCTTTCGTAGCTGAGCTACAAGCAGGCAGATACAAACTCAATAAGGGAATCGTAAGATAACGCTCGAGCCAAATTCGTCTTGCTTCTTACAGTAACTCTTAGTGTCAGAGCGAAAACCTTACGGTACTGCCAATTTCACAATGCCACTTTTGTTTTCTGCCGACATATTTTTTGTTGTTGTGAATACATAATTTTATCTATGAAATGCCACATTTTCATAATACTTGCGAATGATACAGGAAATGAAGTAAATACAGATCTTTTCGAAGTCAAAAGTCGGTAATATGCTACTAATTCGTGTTAAAATAGGCTCAATCGTCTTACAGACACTTAATGCTTTGTTAAGATAGAGTGCCGTCGTGATGTTTCTGTAGTAAGCTGAATTTAATTTGTATTAGTACAGTGAATATTTTAATTGCATTTTCCATTAGTTTACTAATCGTAACAGTAATCATCAAAGAGAAATTAATCAGCAGCTCAATTTTCTTTCACGATATCTAAAACAATCTGACAATGCTAAAGTTGTTTGCAAATTCTACGCCTGTAGAAACCCACTGGTTCTAACGATGTCATTAAACCAGTGTAGTTTTAAGAGTATTTTCGTCTAGAAATGAATTGCCTTGACGGTTGATCGATCAAGAGCGGGAAAGGTAAAATCTTACAAATATATGACGGGAGGGACAAGTGCTTGAGAGAGGAGTTCCCTATCAATACAAGTGCCTGAGAGACGACTTTCCTATCAATCTCCTGGATAGTTTTGTTTCTCAAATCAACAGAGTGAGTTATCATGCAGTAGCAAAGGTGATGTAGTTTTGTTGCTCGATTTTCTTACACTGCGACCGAAAGGTGTCTCAGCTGTTGACAACAAATTCCAGCTGTGTTGCACACACCCCTTGGGGCAGAATTCGTAGCCCAAACCCATTTTTGGAGCTATCAGATGTAAAATATTATGTTCACACTACTCTTTGCTCTAGTCTACGTCTTTTGGTGGGGCTCAGCCTTTCATTTCTTCTTAGGAAGTTATCGATAAAGGCATCATAACACGTCACCAGTAACAGTACTGCACAGGAATGCTCAATGAGCGTCCTGATGACGTTCAATAATAGTCACTCCGTTGATTTTTGTTGTTTCGAATTATAGCATGCAGTACCCCTACACAAGACTTCTGAATCTTGCCTGTTGAATGCAAATGTCGCATGATGGAAAAATGGTAATCTGTCACATATATCAGCAGTCGAGACTTCCTTAATGTGGAAAATCATTCATGCCAGAACGATCTTTGTTGAAACAAGAATATCTTTTTCTGGCGTATTTTTCCCAAAAGCACTCGCTCCAAACACAGTTCAAATCTTTCTAGCTGCCTCCTCTATATTCACCCCTCTGTTATACCAAAGTAAATGTTGTGTTGCAGATGTTACACCTTTTTCCACTTGCGACTCAATTTTACAATGCTTAACTGTAGTTCATGATTATCAAGTATGCAAAATCCAATGCTTAACTGCAATATGATAACTAGACCTTCAAATTCGAAAATGGCATTGATACATATAATGACAGCGTGGCGCCGCCTTCACATGGGCGGCGCCGGATTTCAGGCGGCGGGTGGCGTCTGGCCGGTGGCCGGTAGCCGCTGCAGCGCGAGGAAACGCCGGAGCGTAAGCTGTTATGATCGCGACGCAGCCACGAACTGTCCTGCGGAATTGTTTCTGGAATACTTATTATTGTGGGTGAGTAGAATGTTAAGCGAATTGTCTTCGATGTTCAATCAGACTCATAATTTTAGACCGAAATGTGGTAAAGAAAAAAAAAAAAAAAAAAAATACCGGCTGGATGCGAACATGCGACTCTAAGTTTGGAATACACGACGATTACCGCAAGACCACGGGCTCACTCCAGCAATAGCAGCTAGGAAGTAGACAACACTTCCTCCTCACACTTCCGCATCTTACAGTGTTGCCAGATTGTGCAGATGGCCGGAGTTAAGAGTTGTCAGGGGCGGTCAGTTTTATTGGCCACCTTAAGTGAACGACTCGGACTTAGTCTCTGTGGCGGCCGGCCGGCGGTCAGTTTTTATGTCTAAGACTGTACGGTGGCGTTAATAAAATATTTTCGCATTCAGAGGAGAACGTTGACGATTGAAATTTCCTGAAAAGATCTCGCCGCAACGAAAAACGCCGTTGTTTTAATGATTGCCACACAAACTCGCTTATCATATTCGTGATACTCTTTCGCCTATTTCGCGATAAGACAACACGGGCTACCCTTCTTTGAATTTTTCCGACATCCCCCGTCAATCCCGTCTGGTAAGGATCCCATATCACGCAACTACAGTCAATAAGAGGACGGACAAGCGTAGTGTATGCACACGCAGTCTCTTTAGTAGATTTGTTGTATCTTCTAAGTGTTCTGTCAGTAAAAAGAATTTTTTGATTTGCCTTCCCTTCAAAATTTTATATGTGATGGTTCCAATTTAAGTTGATTATAAATGTAATACCCAGTTATTCAGTTGAATATACAACCTTTAAATTTGTGTTGTGTCTTGTGTAACCGATATTTAATGGTATTTTTGTACACTGATGTCCAAAATTAAAGCAACAAACCGCTATTTCCCCATCCTGTTCATAAAATGGCTCCGAGTACTATGGGACTTAACTTCTGAGGTCATCAGTCCCCTAAAACTTAGAACTACGTAAACCTAACTAACCTAAGGACATCACACACATCCATGCCCGAGACAGGATTCGAACCTGCGACCGTAGCGGTCGCACGGTTCCTGACTGTAGGGCCTAGAACCGCTCAGCCACTCCGGCCGGTTCCCCGTCCTGTGTTTAATTCACGATATAATCATGCAGACTGTCAACAGATGTCCGTACGATTGTGATCTGCACGGAAGATGGAATTTCGGTCAACCATGCCAACAGTGACGTCAGCGCAACTATCAGATGGGGTACTGTTTGCCAGGTAGCCCCACATCCACAATCGCTGTGTACTCAGTCACAGACGGTGCAGTATGGCACAAAGAAGACGCCTACCAGACTCTCTGCGGTGGACGGCCACAGGACGAATGGCAAACTGATGTAGCCCGATGGCTTCATGTGAATCGTTCTGTTGTTCCTCGGTTGTGGCGACAGTTTATAGAGACTGAAGCTGTATCCCGAAAAAAGGACACGGCCAACCACGTGTAACATCAGGAAGAGAGGACCGATATTTGCACGGGAACTGGCATCTGACGCAGAATCCATTGGACGTGTGGCCTTTATTGCTGGAGACCTGCTGCATGTGTGCGTCTGACGTGTCTTCACAGAAGAGAAAGTCTAGAGTGGAGTCGTCAACATGCCACCTGAACGGCCTAACAGCGGGTCAATGTTCTTTTCACATGTACGAACCCAAAGAGACCGATTTCAAGGAGGGTGTGGGCGGGGATTATGTTGACCACTCGTACACTTCTTCATGAAATTGTACGGGTGAATTGGCAAACTTCAACTGCTGTCAGACATCGTGATGAGATCTTGGGGCCTATTGTGCGGTTGTTGTGAGGTGCTGTGGGTCCAGACTCCGTATTGATGGACGATAACACTGGACCTCATACAGCACGGGTGGTTGATGTTTCCTTGGAAGTGGAAGATATTGCACGCATGGCATGGCACGGCATGCCCGCTCTGCCGATTTGAATCCCATTGTTAATGTCTGGGATGCACTAGGGAGCTGGGCTGCATCGTCAGCATCCACGAAGCACCCTCCAAGACTTGCGATCAGCTCTGCAGGGAGAATGGGGGTTATTGCCTCAACTTCAGACTGATGAAATCGTTTATAGCATACCCCGTCGTTGTCAGCCCCGTCGCTCCCAGAGGTGGTCACACCCTATACTGAGCACAGATGACGCAATGTGTGTGCAAATCCGTTAAGTTGGAAAAAACTAAGAATATTTTTGCCTACCGCTACGCATGTTGCAGTTGTTTGCGTTCTGTATTCTTTACATTCTTTCTACTTTACTGTCATCTGTTTATACTGTTTTGTGGTAAAATAAACGGAATCCAGTAGCATTGCTGTTTTTTGGTTTAATTTTGGACACGAGTGTAGTACTCATGTGGAGGATCTCGTATTTTCTATTTATTAGCCAATTGCCACTTTCCGCACCACGCAGATACGTTGTCAAAATCATTTTGCAATTCCCTTTTCATTTTTTATGACTTCATTATACGGTAAACGACAGCATCAACTGCAAAAGATCTAAGAAGTTTCCTCAGATTGTCTCTTAGATCTTTCGTATGGATTAGGAACGGCAGAGGGCCTATAAGGCTGCCTTATGAAACATAAAGGCCGCTTTTGTTTCACGCGATGACTTTCCGTCAACAACAACAAACTGTGCCCTTTCTGACTCGAAATTCACGAATTCAGTCGCACAACTTGTAAGAGGTCCGAGCAGATGTAATTTTATGTAAGAGGTCCGAGCAGATGTAATGCAGATGTAATTTTATATAAGAGGTCCGAGCAGATTTAATTTCGATGTATTGCTCATGCGCTGCCTGCGATATGCAAGGTATAAGAGAATCGCTGACCAGAGAGCAGTGTTGACTGAGTAGGAACTGTGTAGCTGTAGCAGCAAGTTGTTGCTTGTCTGCGCTAGTCTGGAGTCTGCTCTGGTCTGGTATAATGTATCGTGTTGGCTGGGCCGGTCGCGGTGCAGCGATGCCGGAGCCTGAGTATTCTTGTATAAGGTAAAAAGCAGCCTCGCGCATATCTAGTAATGTTATCTGAACTCCGATGTAAATGTTTTAAAAATGTCCTAATAATAATTTTTGTCATATAAAGTAATTTTTTTACAAGCATTCATTTCAATTTAAAGAATTTACTAATGTCTCCAATCCATGATCATTCCGATTGTTGCAAAAGAAAAATCAGTTGCTTCTTTTCATAAATGACAAATCTATCGGCCAGCATTGCGCAGAGCTGTGCTGGAAAAATTTATTGTAAGAGCAGATATTTGGCGACTTTGTTGAGATAAGAATTTTTTGCTTTTTTATTCACAACGATCTTACAGGGCCATGACGCAGCACTGCTGTCGTCCAAAATTTACCAGGTTACTGAATTTATTTTTTATTACGAGGTTTAGGAATTTTTCTGTTTCGAGCTTACATTAAATGAGAAAAGAGTTTTGTGGGTACATTAAATGGGAAACAAATTTTGTGTGGAGGTTAAATGTGAATGAATTTCTGTAGGGAGGTTATAAATGGGAACCAATTTTGTTCTGAGGTTACAGTAAAATTAGAATCATATTATTATTATTATTTAATGAATTTTGTGTGGAGGTTACACTAAAATTAGAATCACTATCCATATTATTATTATTATTTATTAAATTTATGTGGGGAGGTTACACTTGGCGACAACCGGCCAGGATTGTATTTCTTTGTGAACCTCTGAGAAGTAGTCATATATCTGCTCTTATTTACTTATATGTAGTTTGCATCTGGCGCAACGCATTTACTAATTTGTCACTCTTTCTTTCACAGATCATCGGCAATTTATTGCTCTTTGTTGTAGCTGTATTTGCACCATTTTTGCTTTGTCTTTGTTTCTTTTTGTGCTTACCTTAGATTTGTAAAAAAATGCCGCGAAAAACTGTTAACAGTACATCGCGATGTGTAATGAGTGAAAAAGTTGACTCGATTAATTTGACCGATAATACCTGCAACACTCAGTGTAATAGCGATTATCCTCCATTTACAGACAATCAGTGCGTACCGACCACTAATAATGATTTTAATGCTAATGATGAGCAAACAAATGCAATTATGTCCAGAGTAAATGTAACAAATGATGACGCGGCACGTTCCGTTACAATGAACGCTGTCCAGTTTGACACGCCTAATTTGCAAAATTAACGTAGTGAACAAATAATTGTTTCTAACGAAGGTGAACAATTTTCACAAAACACGTCAAGTTTATTTGATTCCGGTGTAGTGACCAACAGTGCACATTCAATTGGCAAACCTTTTCAAGAATTACAGAATGACCAAATGGTTACAGAAAACGTGAAAAATGCAGATACACCAACACACAGCATAAAAAATAGAGTCCCTAATTTTGGCTGGGATCAAGTTATGGCAGTATTGCTACAACTTAATAATAAAATAGACAACAATTCCAAACAGTCGAAGAAAGAACAAGACGACAATTACAAACGACTCAATGAATCGAACAAACAACTTAATGAAAATCCCAAACAACAAATTAATGAAAGACAAGACAACAACTTCAAACAACTTCATGAAAATCTTAAACAATTGAATGAAAAATACGACAACCTTAATGAATCGAACAAACAACTTAGTGAACAGATTACAGCCGTTGCCGTGCAATGTCATGATACTAAAGAACAATTACGAGAGGAAATTAAAGCCTGTGCTAAGAACAGTAGTGAAGAAATTAGACCTGTGGCACAAAAATTGAGTAATACACATGCAGCCACAACTAAAATACTTAGAGACGAAATTAGTGCAGTCGCTAAACAATGCTCTGAAAACGCATCACAGTTACGCGACGAGTTTAAATTAATGTCAGCAGAACTTTCACACACACTGGACGCGAAAGTAGGTACGAAATTTGACCAACAGAACAGCCAAATTGACGAACGTTTTAATCACCACCTATAAAACAGTGAAACGCGTTACCGTAAATTTATACAGGGACAGAATAAAGTAAAGCAACAAGTCATGGAAACAATTACTGCACAGAGACAGGAAGATAGGCGTAAATTGTTTACGAAAGCAAAAACATACGTAGACAACAATATTGCTACAGTGTGAGACGAAATCAAACAGCTGAACACCGAATTGCATGATGAAATCTCTGATCTTAAAACAAAAACAGACACACACGCAGTAGACTTTCAGACAGTGACCGACAGACTTGAACAATTAGAACTAATACAGGATCCCGATGCCATCAAAGCAGACGTTAAGAAATTAAACAAAACCACACGTAAAATACAAGAACAAATTAATGCTTGCGATACTAAAAACGATGATCAGGTAAAAGTACTGACTGAAAAATATGATGAATTGGCCAGACGTATTGACGTTATCGAAAGTAATAATGACACCAAATCAGACGATACTTCACCAATTTCGTTTAATCAAACACCTGAATTCCAAAATTTACAGCAGACGATCAGTGAGATAGGTTCGTCCAATAATACATTACGTAGAAAATTGTCAACTTTACAGCAAGAAGTGACAGAAATGAAAAATGTTTCAGTCACTAACACGTCATAGCATACGCCACGTTCCGAACATTTGTCACACTCACACAGCCAGTATAACTTAAGTAATTTACAGAGACCACGCAACTTAGAATCCGAACAGTCACAGACAAACAGATTATCATACAATCCTGAACCTGCTCAGTCATGTAGAGACGATAATTTTGATTATAAGCAATTTTTATCCGTGAAAAAATTTAAGGTATTTAAAAGTGACAGAACACAAATACATCCTTTGGACTGGATATGACAATTTGCTTTTGTATTTTCATCAGCTTGGCCTGTAGCGCAGAAACTGGAATTGGATTGGATACAACAATTTGCTTTTGAATTTTCACCGACCTTGCCTATAACGCAGAAACTAAAATTTATTTGCAGCGCGTAAGTGACCTCACGGAATTCATTACACTTCAATGAATATGTGCTGTAGCGTGCACAGGGCCCCGAGCCGTAGTAGTGCTATTTCATCTTTAGTTTTCTGCACTGCTGCCTTCTCATTTACTATCCTTTATATCTATCAAAACAGCTCTTCGACTATCGACCTATCTAGGATTAGAAATGAGTAAAGAAAACCTGATATGACAAGTTTTACCGAAAGTGACAGTTTTCATTAGACACTTCCGGAATGACAAGAAATACCAGTGTAATTTTAATAACAAACAAAAGTTTAATCATCAGTATCGTCAAAATTATCAGCAATCGCAGACACATTTTGGCAACAATAGAGGCTTTTCCCCACAACATCAACAAAACCAGCCGGTTAGCATACCTAACCAACAATGCAGTTTGCAAGGTCAACCAAGCTTTAATGTTTCGCCGCTTACACGTATAGCGCCGGCCGCACCAAATAGTAACGCACAGCAACAAGGAAATAAGTACGTACAGAAAACACACCATTTCAACTCATATCGCAATGCACCGTATAGAAATGACTATCATGACAGACGTAAAAGTAATGAGCACAATTTTCAGCGTACGTTTAATAACAGTTGGTCTTACCAGCAACAAAATCATCCGCAACAACAAATTATCATGAATGAACCAGACAGTCGGTATCATCCCGAACCTAATGCGTCAGGACGAAATAACAGAACAGTAGAAATAGTCGAAATGCCACAGCATCCTCCCGCAAATAATAGCACGTCAGATAGAATTTGACTAGATACAGTACAGGTTGCATCTTCCAGCAACGCAAGCAATACTTTTGACACAGAGAATTTCTTTCACGAAAATGTTATTACTTTTGACGACATCTGAGACACTCTTTTGCAGGAAAAACCAGTTATTCAAAAAACCATTTCCCACCCTGTCATTGAAGTAAATATTGGATCATCCAAATTTTCAGCAGTAATAGATTCTGGATCACCTATGTCAGTTATAAATGAGGAAACTTTCAAAGAATGTAACAAAGAGAATACCTATCCTACGTTACCATTAGGCAAAACTAAGGTAAAAGGTGCAGTATCTGGTAAAGGAGTAGATGTAAAATTACAGACACACTTATCATTTTGTATTGCATGTCATACGTTTCACTCAAATTTTTGGATTGTTCCCTTATTGACAACAGGCGTTATTTTAGGTACGAATTTTCTGGTACAACATGACGCAATTATTGACTTTCAAAGTTCCTATTTAATGTTAAAGGATGAAAATGTACAACTGGCATTAGAATTTCAGCACTCTTTATCTGCAGAAGAACAAACAATTAATCGTATAGAGGTCATTTGTGCATCACGTAACATAGACTGTCATTCCACATTGTTCACAGATACGTACGTACACAACTATAATACTCCAGACGAAGCCGACTATGACGTTATACAGATGATTTCTGATAAAGTTAAACAGAGCAGTGCAAATACAGACGACGAACGTACAGAGCTACGCAAAATTCTTTTACAGCAAGCTCCAGTTTTTGTCAACGTCCCTGGTACTATGTCCGGTTTTATGTATGAATTTCGAGTTAAACAGCACCACACATTTAAAGCCAAACATTATCCCATTCCTTATATTCACACAGAACAAGTTAAGAAAGAATTGCAAGCTATGCTTGACCAAGGAATTATTGAACCGGCAGTTAGTCCGTACATAAACCCACTCCATATTGTTAAGAAAAAGGATGGTTCACTTCGTCTCGTACTTGATTCGTGTCACATCAATGACATTATTATTAATGAAACAGATCGCCCACAGACACTAGAAGAACTTCTACAGAAATTTCATGGTACTGCTATTTATTCCACATTAGATTTGAATTCGGGATTTTGGCAAATTCAGCTCCATCCGGACTGCAGAAAGTACACGGCTTTTCTCTGTTTTGGTGACTGTTATCAATTTTGTAAATTACCGTTCGGTTTAACTATTTCTTCAGCAGCATTTATTCGCGGTTTGAATACTATACTTCCGACAGAATTAAAAGACAGAATCACAACATATGTAGACGACATTCTTATTGCAGAAGCTAACTGGTCTGAACACAATCTGATCTTTGAACAACTGTTACGAACTTTTCGTGTACAAGGACTCACAGTTAATCTTAGCAAATCGCACTTTGGCAAAACTATAAAATTTCTTGGACATGTAATTTCAGCAGAAGGCATTGCGCCTGATCCGGAAAAACTTCAAGCTTTACGTGACATTACTGTTCCTACGACGAAGAAACAACTACGCAGCTTTCTGGGATTAATTAACTTTTTTCGTAAATTTATTCATTACTCTGCTTTAGACACCCCTAGATAATGTCAATTGACAGGTAAAAACACTATTTGGTCCTGGGATAGCCAAGCACATTCTGAATTTGTCAATCTGAAACAAGCTTTTTTGAATGCACCACTTTATCACATCCAGATCTTCCTAGAAATTTTTCCATTGCCACCGACAGTTCTAACACCGCTTTAGGCGTACACATTTTTCAGGAAATTGAAGAAGATGGTTCTACAGTAATTAAAAACATCGCCTTTTCGAGTCGCATTCTGTCACCTGCTGAACGCAATTATTCTGTCACAGAACTTGAAACATTATGTGTTGTATGGGCATTTACGAGATTTCGCCATTTTCTTTATGGAAGACATACGACCAGTTACACAGATCATAGAGCGATACAGTCTTTACTTTCAGCAAAATTTACACATGACAGATTAAGCAGATGGAAACTTTATCTACAGGAATTTAATTTTACAATTGTTCACATTTTCGGTACACAAAATATTGTAGCAGACGCACTATCCCGTTCTCTTAGCAACAATCAGCAAGACATCGCAACCAACTTCCGCAAAGCAAATTTCAGCGTCATGTATATTCAACAAGTCGCATTTGTAAATTTCATTTCGGCGTCATTACGAGACATAGCACAAGAGCAGAGTAAAGACAACGTATGGAAAGAAATTAAACACCTTTGGCAAGATAGGAATAATGTTACCATTAGAAACCATTACACTGTACGCAATAATATTCTGCTTCGCCGCTCTCACCCTGACAGCAACAACTGGTTACTATGCATTCCTGACGAACTTGTTAACAAATTAATTTGGTATACTCATTTAAGTTACGCACATTACGGAGCCAGAAAATGTTTTCTTATACTGACAAGGGGAGGCCGCCAATTGTGAAATTCAGATTCAATTCATACTGCGCATGATAAAAGCTCATGGCCAGAGGTGTAATGTGGCAAAGCACCAAGATGCACTTCTCAGCCGTTGTCGAGAAAATCGACAGTTAAAATAAACCGTTGCGGTGAAATACTCTCAACGATTTATATATATCGACAGCGTCGTAGCGCAGCGGTAAGCGCTCGGGTTCGTAATCCGAAGGTCGCCGAATCGAATCTCGCGCCATGCAAATTTATTTTTTTAGTATTTGTTTTTTGTTATTCAAATGTGTCTACCCACACACACACACACACATATATATATATATATATATATATATATATTATGCATATAATAAGTTGTTGAAGGTCGTTTGTCGTGGAAAAACTGGCGACTTCGAACATCATTATGTTTTCCGCAAACAAAGTTGTATTTCACAAATGTTATTAATTGTCTTCACAATGTTAACCACGTATAGTTAACGGAAGACGTAGAAACGATATTCCGAAACGAATACGTATAGCGTAAGTCAAACGTTCGAATTAGAATAGAGACCCCACGAACACAAATTTGCTGTGGCAGGTATGAAATATAAGCTCCGTTACTGGCTCGTTACACTTGAAGGACAGATGTTGAATGGGCCGAAACGAGCCGCCGCATAAAAGCGTAGTTGCCTGCTAACTTCGAAAGAAGGTAGATGCGGTCCCTAGCGCAACTTATGACATCGTCGAAAATCAATGCGGACGTGAGAGGTTTGGTACACCCTGTTAAACAAACGGAAAAATGGAGGCGGTACAATTGGAGAGCGATCCGCCTTCACCAAAATGCATAAGCAATTCATTAATAGTTTATATATATATATATTTGAATTACAAAAACCTAATAATAAAAAAAATATTGCATGGCGCGAGATTCGATCCGGCGACCTTCCGATTCCAAACCCGAGAGCTTACCGCTGCGCCACGACGCTGTATAAAACAATTAACCGTAGAGGGCATTTCACCGCAACGGTTTATTTTAACTGTCGATTTTCTCGACAACGGCTTAGAAGTGCATCTTGGTGCTTTGCCACATTACACCTCTGGCCATGAGCTTTTATTATGCATAGTATGAATCGAATCTGAATTTCACAATTGGCGGACTCCCCTTGTGAGACAGAACTGTTATTTTGCCAACATGGAGAAACGTATTCGACGAGTTTTAGCGTCATGTAAAATCTGCCAGAAAGCTAAGTCAGATACGACTTCACATATTCCTCCATTACATCCCATTGTACCTGTTAAATTGAAACACATGGCCGCTGTAGATATTTTTGGTCCGATTCCCAAAACTAATAGAGGTTTTTGCTACATCTTTGTCGCTGTTGAACTCACTTCGAAATTTGTTACCTTCACTCCGTTACGCAAAGCTACTGCTAAATCTGTTTCGAAAGGATTTGTAAAACATTTTCTATTTCATGTAGGACATGTATTGAAAGTAATTTCCGACAATGGACCACAATTTCGATCTGCTATATGGACACGTATGTTACGAGCTAGAAACATTTCTCCGATCTATATATCCAGGTACCACGCTTCTTCGAACCCTTGTGAACGACTAATGAAAGAATTGGTAAACTGTGTAGAATATACTGCCATAAAAAAACATATTGATTGGGATACACACATACTGTCATTCCAGGATGTAATTAACTCGATACCAAATGAATCTACTATGCTATCTCCGACTGTTATAACGAGAAATGTTGAACCACCTAACAAAATTAAAGAATTAGTGTCCTTTCCTACATCTCGTCGACTACGACACCATGAAATAATTGACATTGCGCTGAACAACATCAAACGTGCCGCAGAGCGCCGGAGAAGACAGGAAAAACAGGTTTGTACACGCCGTGACTTTCACATTGGACAGAAGAAATTAGTACGTTCACACTATTTATCCAACAGAGGAAAGAATAGATGCAGTAAATTTGAGTTTCTATACGCAGGTCCATATCGAATTCGCAGCATTCCTCACCCCAATGTAGTACACGTCGAAACTCTGAGAACCAGAAAAAGTAAAGGCAATCACCATGTCTCCAATATTAAACCCTTTATCGAATGAATATACTTTATGATTTATCACACTGTAATGCCATTTGCAGATATTTATATGAACACTTACTGATGATTATTATATATTTTCTTGGCAAGTGCCTGGCAAGGTAAGGTTAGCAGGTCGCTTTTCTTGTCGTTACACATCAGACCGTGCACATTTTTTCAGATAAACTTACATATTTTATGACCACTTAAGCAATTATATTTATGTGACTACTTACTGATGATTATCATATTTTTTCTTGGCAAATGCCCGGCAAGATAACGTTAGCAGGTCGCTTTTCTTGTCGTTATATATCAGACCGTGCACATTTTCCATTTTTCATGTATGTATGATTGTTTTCCTGTTTTGTCTGTATGCACTATGAAATCTTTAAGATATAACAAACACCAGTTGACTTTGACATTTTGCCTTATGATATCTCAACAGCTTGACTATTTTACATTTTTTGCTACTAAATTATGACACTGTGTGTACATTTTTGCATCTGAACACTGTCTATGTTTTTGACATAATACGTTTTCTGTCATGCTATGCTGTATGCTTAGTTATATCACTAGAAACCAGTTTTTATTTAATGGGTATATGATTTAAATGCAAGATATTAATCCTTATTCAGCATTTTCAGAAAGCAATAACGTGTAAAATAAATAAATTAAACAAACCACAGTGGATTACTATGAAATGGGAATTTCACCTTCGGAATAAACGAAAGAAGATGCAATACCTCGTCATGAAGAGTAAATGGATCAGAATTAACAAGCATTAACAAGAATATACTATACACATCGTATGATAGCAGTCTTAACTAATTTTTTCTTTCAGAACACGAGGCGATTGATGCAAGCTGTCAGACAGAACTACACATCTTGGTTTTAGTGATGAAATATGCTAGAAATAAGAAACTCTACACTATGAATAGTTGTATGAAGTAAATGGTAATATGAATAATGAATAATGAAGTGTCTTTTTTGCAGATGATAATGAATGGTGATGAATAGTTATATGAAGAATATGCTAATATGAATAACCTCTGACACTTTCAGGTAATCCTAAAATATATACACTGCTGGAAATTGAAATAAGAACACCGTGAATTCATTGTCCCAGGAAGGGGAAACTTAATTGACACATTCCTGGGGTCAGATACATCACATGATCACACTGACAGAACCACAGGCACATAGACACAGGCAACAGAGCATGCACAATGTCGGCACTAGTACAGTGTATATCCACCTTTCGCAGCAATGCAGGCTGCTATTCTCCCATGGAGACGATCGTAGAGATGCTGGATGTAGTCCTGGCGCCTCAGTTGGACCAGCGTTCGTGCTGGACGTGCAGACCGCGTGAGACGACGCTTCATCCAGTCCCAAACATGCTCAATGGGGGACAGATCCGGAGATCTTGCTGGCCAGGGTAGTTGACTTACACCTTCTAGAGCACGTTGGGTGGCACGGGATACATGCGGACGTGCATTGTCCTGTTGGAACAGCAAGTTCCCTTGCCGGTCTAGGAATGGTAGAACGAAGGGTTCGATGACGGTTTGGATGTACCGTGCACTATTCAGTGTCCCCTCGACGATCACCAGTGGTGTACGGCCAGTGTAGGAGATCGCTCCCGACACCATGATGCCGGGTGTTGGCCCTGTGTGCCTCGGTCGTATGCAGTCCTGATTGTGGCACTCACCTGCACGGCGCCAAACACGCATACGACCATCATTGGCACCAAGGCAGAAGCGACTCTCATCGCTGAAGACGACACGTCTCCATTCGTCCCTCCATTCACGCCTGTCGCGGCACCACTGGAGGCGGGCTGCACGATGTTGGGGCGTGAGCGGAAGACGGCCTAACGGTGTGCGGGACCGTAGCCCAGCTTCATGGAGACGGTTGCGAATGGTCCTCGCCGATACCCCAGGAGCAACAGTGTCCCTAATTAGCTGGGATGTGGCGGTGCGGTCCCCTACGGCACTGCGTAGGATCCTACGGTCTTGGCGTGCATCCGTGCGTCGCTGCGGTCCGGTCCCAGGTCGACGGGCACGTGCACCTTCCGCCGACCACAGGCGACAACATCGATGTACTGTGGAGACCTCACGCCCCACGTGTTGAGCAATTCGGCGGTACGTCCACCCGGCCTCCCGCATGCCCACTATACGCCCTCGCTCAAAGTCCGTCAACTGCACATACGGTTCACGTCCACGCTGTCGCGGCATGCTACCAGTGTTAAAGACTGCGATGGAGCTCCGTATGCCACAGCAAACTGGCTGACACTGACGGCGGCGGTGCACAAATGCTGCGCAGCTAGCGCCATTCGACGGCCAACACCACGGTTCCTGGTGTGTCCGCTGTGCCGTGCGTGTGATCATTGCTTGTACAGCCCTCTCGCAGTGTCCGGAGCAAGTATGGTGGGTCTGACACACCGGTGTCAATGTGTTCTTTTTTCCATTTCCAGGAGTGTATGAAGACAGTAACTGTTCTTGAAAGAATAGATACTGTTGATGACCGTGCAGCTTTTCCCTGGAATAAATTATGACTAACTGAAACCCTCAGCTGCCGACAGGTGTTGTTGATATACCCCGATGTGGACAGCTGAAAATGTGTGCCACGACCGGGACTCGAACCCGGGATCTCCTGCTTACATGGCAGACGCTCTATGCATCTGAGCCACCGAGGACACAGATGAATAGTGCATTTATTCCAGGGAAATGCTGCACGGTCATCAACAGTATCTATTCTTTCGAGAACAGTTACTGTCTTCATATATATAGTTAAAGGCTACCCAGCCATTGACCTTCGTCTGTGCGAATGCGCACAGGTTGCCCAAACTCTTACGGGAATCGCCAAAGCCTGCGCGAGTAATGAGTGGATGGGCAAATGTCTATAAGGTACATTACATATGTAGAATTGTGGACGGTTGGGAATGTGAGCCTCACGGGAAGCGTGCAAGGGATAAGTCCCTGCAGTCGCGCTATTCATCGGTGTCCTCGGTGGCTCAGATGGCTAGAGCGTCTGCCATGTAAGCAGGAGATCCCGGGTTCGAGTCCCGGTCTCCAGCTGTCCACATCGAGGTATATCAACAACACCTGTCGGCAGCTGAGGGTTTCAGTTAGTCATCATTTGATCCTAAAATGTTTATGTTGGCTTTCGATTCCCGGGGGGATCAGGGATTTTCTCTGCCTCGTGATGACTGGGTGTTGCGTGATGTCCTTAGGTTAGTTAGGTTTAAGTAGTTTTAAGTTCTAGGGGATTGATGACCATAGATGTAAAGTCCCATAGTGCTCAGAGCCATTTGAAACTTTGTTTTGATGGCTTCTAAAATATAACAGCGCCTGTAACAACGAAAACCGTAAATCCTGCTAGTGAAATTACAAAGACGTTGGGTCTAGCGATTGAGAACTATGCGATAAGAGAGCAAAACGTACTAGATACTAAAAAGTTTCGTTACGATTTTAAAAAATTAGAATCGATTACCACCATACATTTGATCCACAACTGCAACGTGACCTGGAGGCCAGAGATTCAGTGTCAAAATTCTAAAGATGGGCCACAGAAGGCTTCAGACAGTATTGCTCGGCGCACAGGTCGAACACGTCGCGCTGGCTCGGTTGCGTTATCAGCAGCTGACGGTGCATTGTGGGCCCTCGCAGCCTAGCCCTTCTGCACGGTCACAGGCCTTCCTTCTCCCCCTCGAAACCTAACTGCCAGAGAAGGCAGACGCGAAACAGCACTAAACCCGTCTGCTTAACTTTGTTCCGTCTCTTAACCTCTTCATGGACTTAAGTAGTTTTCATTCCAATTAGACAGCCTCTACAAGCTAACCTGCTATGCGTATCCCGTTGTTAATGAGCTGGCGTTTAAATTTGCAGCCTGTCCCGCGCTGTGCCACAGCTAACGGCTCTTGTGCTGCTGATAAGTCTCCCTCCTACTGCGAAACAGCGACGCTATACATCGAATGGTTGACTGACTCCTTTCTCACAGCCGACATAAAATAATTAAAAGGTTTTTCACATTCTCTCCGAGTGTGGCATGGTACAATGAGCCGTATTGATTCCTGCTTGCTCCATTTTCTCTCAGCTACAAAGATTTTTGTAAGAGATGCATCGTGACCATATTTGGAATGTGCCACGTATTGTAGGGTTCCCCATTTTCTCAATCTAATTACTGTTTAAAGAAATGTAAACTTTGTTGTTATTGCTAAGACTATGAATTTCAAAACAATCTATGTTTTCAATTTCAAGAAGTGTATGACCTTGGCGGAAGGAGATATATGTAGCTGAAAATTCGGCAGCTATTCAGAATTTTTCTGGCAGGAAATATGGCAGCTCCTGAAATATATTGCCTCTCAGTAAATATTAGCAGTCGTTATGTCTTCAGCTGTGACGCCAATAACTGGGAAACAACACTTTGGTATTTCCCGCATCACTTCTTGTTACCAAACAGAAAAAGATAAAAGATTTGTTTCTCGAGGAAGCGACACAGAAATTGACATTCACAATGCTGACTCGTAAAGATTGCTATCGTAAACAATGTCATATCTGCTGTAAACCATAGCTCGAGTATGTGGAACATGCGACGTACAGTTAAGCATATATCAATTATATCCAGTTTAGATTTCAGAGATCATGGATGGCACTTTTCTCTAGCTAAATCTTAGACAACTGCACTTTCATCGTCGAAACATAGTTAAAACGTTGTTCTCACCTCATTCAGACACCAATATATGTAATTATATAACCAGAGAATGTTTATAAATGATAGAAACGTTCTACATTTTTCATATTCTGTTAGTGGATGATACTCGGGGCGAAAAATTTTTCCCCACTGGGTGCGCCTGAAGTGACTGTTTTTAGCCCCGTACTCGTAACGAAACAAGAATGTATGAGGGAGTCATATGTTTGCTTACTCGGACTATAAGATGGAGTCTAGAAATTTTTGGAGTAAGAATGTATGCGATGCACGAGGTATTTGCCGTATTGTCTCTCATCGAAGTTTGTTGAATATTTTTGTGAGATTATCGTGCTTCGTGAGATTAGATTAGATTTAGTTTTCGTTCCATAGCCCCAAAAAATTAGATGATTCTCTTGGGTGTGGAACATGTCAGAAAGTATAATATAAAAACATAAAACATTTGAATAAAATACTTACTATCCTGATTGTCGAAATAAGTGAATACAATGTGGTAAACTGGAACAGCTAATATTTACAGAATCAACACGCTGTCAGAATGAAACACTGTTATGCATTATTAATAAATTTATCATACCCAAAATACCTAATCTTGACTGCTGTGACCAAGTTCTGTCAAAACTGAAATCGAAAAGACTTTTTACTTAAACTGGCTTAACAGCCTCTGTTAAGATATTCATCTATAGAGCAGAAGGAGTTTCCTTTAAAAATCTCTTTCAAACTCTGTTCAAACCATGCTTTATCTGAAACCAAGTTTATAATGGTTGCTCGCAATTTATTGAAAATGTGTGTTCCTGAATATTGAACCCATTTTTGGACCAAGGTAAGTTATTTTAGGTCTTTATGTAGATTGTTCTTGTTCCTAGTATTGATACTATATATTGAGCTATGGATTGGAAATAGAGATGTATTACTTGCAACAATTTTCATTAAGGAATAAATATGCTGAGAAGCAGTGGTTAGAATACAAAGTTCCTTGTACAGGTTTCTACATGATGTTCTTGAATTTACACCACAAATGATTCTATCACACGCTTTTGCACCCTAAAAATTTTTGCTAGGTTTGATGAGTTGCCCCAGAATATGATCCCATATGACATAACAGAATGAAAGTAAGCAAAGTATGCAAGTTTTTTATATTTTTATCTCCTACATCTGGCATCATTCTCACTGCAAATACAGACTTGTTTAGGCACTTAAGCAATTCTGTGGTATGCCCTTCCCAGCTAAATTTATTATCGAGTTGTAATGCTAGAAATTTAACACTGTCAACCTCTTCAATCTGCATGTCTTCATAAGTTATACACACACTGGAAAGAAATCCCTTACAGGTTCTCAACTGCATATAGTGGGTCTTCTCAAAGTTTAATGACAGTGAATTAGCTTTAAACCACTTATTAATGTCAGCAAAAATCAGATTAGCAGCTATTTCTAAATCTGTACTTGACTTGCTATTTATTGCAATGTTTGTATCATCTGCAAACAAAACAAACTTAGCATCTGGCAGTCTAACAGATGAGAGGTCATTAGTGTACACAAGAAAAAGCAATGGACCCAAGAAGGAACCTTGAGGAACACCACATGTACAAATCTGTGATCACACATATCTTCTTTGAATCTCCTTTCCATCTTTCAATAATGAAACATGGAAGAGGTACAACACTGACGAACTATAACAAGAATTACCAAAACGAGGTCTTACAGTGACCTCTTGCCTAGGTTACTTACACGTCCTTAGGCTTCGTACGATGAATCTCATCCTGGAATCGGTATTCCAGACCGCTCTGATTATTCACCTTGAATCACTTTGGAAAAATACTCCAAGATGCTTGTTGTTTATGGCTGATTCCACTAACTAATAGAAGATCGTGTAAGCAAACGATATTGGATCTCTTCGTTTATTTACGCGCATAACATTATATTTATTTATCTTTAGCGCCAGCTGTCACTCTTCTAAGCGCTGACCATCTTAAAATCTCTCTGCACTCCGTAACTCTTTTTAACGACGTCATCCTGTACACAGATGTCTAATCTGAGAACAACCTCTGGGAGTCATAGACGATATTTGTTAGGTCATTTATATGGTCAAATTAAAACAGGCCTATAAAGTGTCTAAACAGCCAAGATATAAGCAGAAAACTATCTGAAACGGGTTCGAACAGTAGAAAATATCATTATGTAAAAAATATCCTGCATAAAATCCAGGAAAATTACGTCGATTAACTGTGCGAGTGGGAATTAAAAGATGGCGACCTGCATCTCTGTCCTTGCAAATGTTATTGTGTAGAGTTAAAGCTTCGAGACCAACTTGCGCATGTTTAGTTCTGATGGTGATTTCTGACTGATGCAGTATCGCAAATTAGGACCCTAAGTTTTTCATTTCTTCAAATGAGGCTTGGTTCAACATGCCTTGGTATGTGAATACACACCACTATACATCAGATAATCCATTTCAACATACTGCAATGTTCAGATTGGTGTTAGAACTGAGTTTTGTGTACCAATGAGTGTTTTGGTCAACTGCATACTTATTTGAATATTACAAACCGGGATCTCATCTCTAGTGAGGCATTCGTCAAAATTAAGGAAAAAAAAGCACAACTATGGTTTCTTGTCATATTTCACGCTCCATTGAATAACTAAGTCCTATTTAAAAATGAGAAAATAGCAGCGCCTGCTCGAGTTCATTCAGCCACTTTCCGAGGCGCCTACTGTGTTAGGTGACATTTATATGGTCGTAACGATCTGCCTTCTCTCAACACGACAGTCTGAAGGGAGTAACTAAAATAATCTTTGAGACAACGGATATTGTCATACAAATAGAAAGTTAACATACCGTGTGAAATAAGTGTTTTACAGTAAATTTGTAACTATAAAAAACATTTGTTGCACCGAAACAGAAAATTTATTATTGACGAAAATCAAACATAAGCGGTACGTTCGATTACATGGATGACTGGTTAACCTTAACATACGACACTTATCTGAACTGGAATATAATCTGCTATTTATTTAAGTAACTATGTTATTTTTACAGGGATTGAATCGATATATACTGTTTTGTAACAAATAGCCTTCTAACAGTCACGTTGGCAAAAGTACTTTAATTAATTCTCTCTAGAATAGTTTTTATAGACTGGCGATGTAATTTGTATTACGACATGATAACAGTGTATTACTCATGGTTTTATCACCTGGCGATAACGATTTTATATTTCGCCTAACATGATGCTGTGAATACTTTTATGAACCTGATGATGGTCAGACGATTGAAACTACTTATATAAATAAAGTATTTTACTAACAGCTCAAAGCGGTAACGTGATATGTTTCACATATAATTTTGGTTAGTTTGAATTCTGTATACCAGTATAAAAAAGTAAACATAAACTTGTACATATCTTTGTGAATTGTTTCTTTCTCTTTCCCTTTCGTTCATCTACGTCGTCAAGGAAACTCAGTCATTCAAAACCGAAGCACGTCGCCCCCCGAGCTGATTTTTAAGGCGCCGTCATTGCCCAGCCTCCTACTGTTTTCTGTTTTGCGCTTCCCTTGTGCATCGCTGTTTGTACCTTGAGCGCTCCATATAGTATCAACAGCGGGGCTTGCAGACACGAGATTATTGCCTCTGAACATAAATAAAAAGAGCACGCAAGCGCAGCGACGTTCGGTAGCTGGCCACTAACAATGTTTCCGTTCACCTTTACCAAAACATCTACTGGCAGCAGTTTTCAGCGTATCAGCACCATGTTGCGAACATCGGCAGCCGGACAGTTGCTACACACAGTGCTGTGAACGCCGTTGCGAACAGTACTTGAGAATCGGTGTGAATGGGACTTAACTCTCTCCTGCCCGACGCGACTTAAATAGCCCCTTCCTCCTTCTAGTGTCACTAAGCAGGATGGAGTTGAATTCATGCATTTGTATCCTCTGCCCCTCTGCTCTCAGAAAACTCTTTGGCTGCAATGGTTTAACACCTCTGCCAACAAATGGCAGTAAAAAACAGACAGTCGTACCCCTGTGTTGTTCATTCAACACCACCTAGATGGAAAAGCAGTACAACCGCGAGAAGTCATAGCTGTGACGTGAGCGAGAAGCGGCGATAGTCTTGTGCTGTATCAACAACGTGTCGGGCATAAATAACTCGTTGTGCTGTGTGACCGTTAAGAGATTGTAATTCAAGTACACAGACATAATAACCTGTGTTGCTAAGTTGGTCTGTGTGAGTTAAGCTCAACATAATACAAATTTGCGCAGTTTCATCTTCATTATGGTTCTGAAGTGTTGCGCACCGAAAGTTAACAGAAATTATGCAGTAGAAAACAAAGTTCGTTGTTCTAGTTTCCTAAAGATATCACAATGAGACAGAAATGGGTCCGTTCAATCCCAAGGCAGGATTTTATAATTAACAAACATCCAAAGCTAAGTTTAACGTGTACGTTTGTTTTTAATGTGGTTTGTTTCTGCACGTTTTAGGTATTTATTTATTTACCGTGTGGCAACAACAGCAAACAGTGACAAGTACATTAAGTTTAATTTTACATGTATATCTAGTTAAGTATTTACATATACTTTAGATTTATTTTTTGGCAAAAATCGTATACACATTTTTAAATTGTGAAAATTGCTAACTTAATATTACTGACTGCTTTGACTGATATAATTGCAAGTTAAAAAGGCACATTTAATCATGGTTCAATAACAAATTATTGATGCCAACTAACAGCAGAGGGAGTAGCATTAATAAAGTCACTATATGGTCCAGGATACTACCTCTGAGGACAGTCTCTAACAATATGTTGAACAGTTTGTTCTTGGGCCCCACAATCACAGGCCGGAAAATCTCGGAGTCCCCACTTGTGCATCATAGCGTTGCACCTGGCATGGCCAATTCTTATTCCGTTCAGCCTTGTCCACTCCCTTCTCTGCAGATGAAATCCTGGTAGGCAGGCAGTTGGATCTTAGCTACCTCGATGTGCTATTGTTGCAGCATTCTACCTCTTGTGCCACTCTTCTTTGATGTCGAATTTCTTATCTTTCCTTCTATTATGCCACAGCGGATTGCGAGATTTTAAGCGGTCTGGGGGAGGGTTGTTTAAGACTGTATGAATTGGGAGTTCTTGTGGGTAGTCGGGGTGGTGTAGTTTCCCCCATTCTCGATCGAATGCTTCTTGGCGTCGTAATTCAGGTGGTGAGATGTTGCTGATGGCGTGCAGCTAGGGGATCTGGGTGGATTTTAATGTGCCCCTAATAATCCTCATTGACTCGTTCAGGTGTACGTCCATTGCCAACACGAGGAAGCAGGACGTACACCTGAACGAGTCAATGAGGATTATTAGGGGCACATTAAAATCCACCCAGATCCCCTAGCTGCACGCCATCAGCAACATCCCACCACCAGAATTACGACGCCAAGAAGGTTATGTTATGGTATACTACTGTTTGGCGGATCACTTGCCCTGAATATGGTTACCATATATGTTTTTCACGTGTGTCACATGAATTTCAAAGCCAGCGACATTATCTGGGGAGAATCTGCCAAAGGCGAAAAAAGTGAATGAAGCACTGCCGCAAAGTAGGGTCCCTGTCATGTGGAAAACAGCAAACGTTGTAATCGTCAAAAAAAATCAGAGGATCGGGAACCAACAGACCCAACGACTTACAGGTCCCTCGGCCTCTTGAACACTTTGGCTAAGGTGCGGGAGAAGCTCCTGTGTAAACGACTACAGTCACACAGGATACTCTTCTGTCTTCGTCCACCTCAGTATGATTTTCGGCCAAAAAGCTCAATAGACGATGCAGCTAACGGCGCGCTGTAAATAATAAAGGGCACACAATAAAAATACGCAGTAGCAATAGCAATAGATACAGCAGGTGCCTTCGATAGTCTCCGGTGGAATTCCTTGTTCGCAAGGCTACGAGAGATGCAGACACCAACAGTCTTGTACAATAGCTTACTCGACTACTGCAAAGATAGGGTGGTGGAATGGCAAGCAGGTCATCAAGAAAATAACAAAAGGATGCCCACGAGGCTCAATAGCCAGTTTTCTGCGATACTGCCGTAGAACCGCTCCTAAACAATCTGCACGAAGATGACAGGGTGTAGGGTATGGTAGCCTATGCTGACGACTTGCTAGTAGTAATAACTGCAAACTCGACAGTGCAGCTCTAAAGCAAGACTACATAACTCCTTATTAAAATGACTGGTGCAGCAATAATATGCTCACAATAGCGGCAAACGAGACAGTATATTTTACGAGGAAAGGGGCCTTGCAGAGAAACCTCACCATTAGGCTGAACAACACTAGCGTACAGAGGAAAATAGCAACAAGATACCTTGGGATACACCTTGACGAGCGACTGACATTCTGCGAGAACATAAAGCTTACAGCTGAAAAAGCGGCAAGACTAATGCACAAATTCGCCACGCTACACTCAACTCAGTACAGACTACCATTGCAGACACTGCGAATGTATCATACAGCCCTCTTTGAATCTATAATGTGCTTTGCAGAAAGTGCCTGGGCACATCGATTGTCATTCACGACCAAAAATAAGCACTGAGAGGCGTGGACAAAGAGGTGCATTGCTCAGAACCTCAAGGGCATTTGGCACCACGTCCGTGAAAGCCCTATGCGTTGTACTTGCAACATATCCTACTGACATAACCATTAGACACAGAGGAGCAGCATACTGGCTCAAAAGGGAAAGACTGGACAAGGTATATGAGATAACTAGGGAACATATTACAGAAAAACGCCAATTGAATCTTTGGAAGGTTGAGACATGGAAAAAAGAATCGGAAACATCTGACGAGGGCCGTCGTGTTTTCTCCTTCTTCCCGAACATCCGTGAACGGTTGCGCTCAGACACATTCACCAGAGTCAAAGGGTTCAAATGGCTCTGAGCACTATGGGACTTAACATCTATGGTCATCAGTCCCCTAGAACTTAGAACTACTTAAACCTAACTAACCTAAGGACGTCACACAACACCCAGTTGACCAGAGTCGCGGAATGGCACATTTCCTGACGGGCCGTGTCCCTTACCCTACACATCTGCACCACTTTGCTCTTAGCCAAAGCGATATGTGTGGATGTGGGCAACATGGATCCCCCAACACATAACACTGAAATGTGGCACACACGCACACACACACACACACACACACACACACACACACACACACACACACGTAAGGCCGGAGTCAGAAATCGAAGACACAGGACAAGCTTTAAGAGATCCAGGTAAGTGGAGCATGCTTAACTGCTTCACTGATAAAATGTCAAGAGCGTTACACAAGACTTATAAGCAGCAAAGACCATATAAAAGATCACGACCCGAAACACACCCTACACCACAACATGATGCACGGGATAACAGAGATTCAAACACTGATATGGAAACAGATGGACATATAGACACAGATGATGAATGAACACTCCAATATCACCAGATACATATACGGCACAGTAGCAGATTACACGACTGCAACTACGCTGCAGGCAATAAATATATGGAATTAAGAAATAATTTAGTAATACACAAGAAACAACGAATTTTCCTGTTTGTACAAGTGAAACAAGTAATTATTTAGTCCTTTGGATCAGTATTTCAAACACATAATTGTGTAATTTATGAAATATATGAGATGCAAACCGTAAAACATGTGAACTTTATAGAATTATGCATAAACATACATATGCAGTATAATAAGACATAAATACACAAACACAAGCTCACAACACAGATAAGAAACACCCTTCGGGGAGTCGAGGCTCGAGGTCACTTCCTGAAGATCCTCTCCCACTTACGGCGCGGTTAAGGTGAGGAAGCAATTACAGTAACAAATAGTACTGTCATATTTTATACACATATCACGTAGCGTTAATACCGCAACATACATACACATAGTAGCAGTTATAGTAGAACAGAATATGCTAATTCAGGTGAGACAGACTCGAAGTGTTTACCGAAGCCCTCCCACTTGGAATAGCTAGGTAAAGGGATCTCTTTCGCTATCTAAATCTTCCCTCTCATGTATTATTTTCATCTTAAGAATATAGTAAAATTCTGTTTCTTTGCTTTTTTCCTTCATTTCCCAAAATTTACTTTATGTATCTTATGTTTTTTGTTTTCATTTTGTAATTGACAATTTAATTATATAAGAAACAAGAAAAATACTAAAATTCTTAAAATTGTCTACTTTGTAGTAACAAACGACTCACTATGGTTACCAGGTAGTGGGTCATTCTGTAATGTTAACAAATAAATAAATAAAGAAATAACACTTTTACACAACAATTGGGTGGAAATAGTGAAAGATGGGTGTGTTATTTTTGTGTGTGTCGATCTGAGTGTGCAGTCCCATTAGTTAGTGCGTACTGTGATTGACAATCATTTGAAAGTGGAGGTTTATTCAAAATAAGTTTCATTAAACTCGAAATTGAAAAATGTTAACACTGACAGAGCTTCTAAAATAAATGATTTGAATTACATCAGTGATGAAGGCGATTGCTTCGTAGAAAGCTGTAAAACCAAACGCTCTTCAGAAGAGGAAGTGAAATCAGAATATGATGTTTAATAGAACAGTTGCCTGGCAGGATAAAAACCGCTGTAGTTTCATTATGTCATCGCTGTCACTTATCTTGCAGCACAAAAACAGCGGAGAGTATGTTACTGATTTTATAATATTCTGTTCTCTTTTGTTGCGAATTTCACCTCACGCCCGTAGCTCTATCAGAAATCGAACTCGGTTAATTTTCCCACATTCAAATACTTTTTAAAACTGTATGTTCACTTTAACCTGTCCTCCGGCTGTGGAAAAAATATCTAGTAATTTATTGTAGTACATTAAGGAAAAAGTACATATTTCGTAAGAGCATGAAATATATGTAACATGAATGGTAGATTAAACGTATACTAAGCCATACATGGTTTATAAAGTAGGTAACATTATTGGAACATTTTCAGGTGATGCATCGCCAACTACATAGGCTCATGCATTCATGATTCAGAGTATTTTATCAGGCAAGAAAGAAGTTTTATATATTTCGCCTGATGTTGTTCTGTTTGAGGTCTTTAAGTGTGTTATTTTAGGACGTATGCTTACATCATTATAAGGAAAATGTTGAAACCTGAAAATGAGATTTTCTGCGTTTAAGTAAACATCGACAATACGTTACTGAGTTTGTTCTCGAAGTTGTACAGGTAACAGAAAATTGTGTGAATACATCTGATCGCGATGTGTATGCCTCGGTGTTTTTGTATAACATTTTCCTGAACAGCTACTGTACATTAAAAATGCTCCAGATATTGCTAATATTTCACACTTCCGAAAATTACGCAATATTTCAAAGACGTGAGCAGCTTTGTTTGAAAATGTGCTTGCCATGTTGTATGTGTTACGCACCAACTAAGTCTCAGTTGTGTGTTCTAAATTGTTTTTGTATAATTTTCGTTTAAAGAGCTCTGAGTGTTTTCTCTGTTAACTATCACAATTCCAATACCAAGCAAAAACTTACTAATTTTACGACCTACACCATTCTCATGGTGTTGGCTGCTTTATATTAGGATCGTCATTTGGCTATAACGACCGGCCTCTAGGCGCTTCAGTGCAGAACCGCGCTGTTGCTACGGTCGCAGGTTCGAATCCTGCCTCGGACATGGATGTGTGTGATGTCCTTATGTTAGTTAGGTTTAAGTAGTTCTAAGTCTAGGGGACTGATGACCTCGGATGTTGAGTCCCATAGTGCTCACAGCCATTTGAACCATTTTTTGGCTATGACGTCACGATACAGTTGTTTCACCTTCCCTCTAACAGTTTAGGTGATGTTGGTTGCTTAGGTCTAAAGGTTTTGATGTTTATGACATTCTACCCGTAGTTTTTCATACCTTTTTCGATAAGCGCTGCTAGGTAAGTCACCTGATCAGTCCCACTTGTGTTTTGTGCATATATATATATATATATATATATATATATATATATATATATATATATATATACTGCACTATTCTGTTAAAAAATAGCTTGCTTTGATAAATTTTCACAAAATTTTACATGTTTCAGCACAGTATTTAGTATTTCATTGTTTGGGCAGGGAGGCAACTGTTGAGCAAGTAGCCATACGAGATCTGCTCTTCAGCTACCGGAGATGATAACCGACAGACCAGGGATGTCCAACTTTATAATTTACCCGAGCCACATTGGAAGAAGGCGAGTATTTTTAGTCTCCACGTAATATACACAACGAGGGGGGGAAAACAACGGGAAGGATCATTAAGAGAATAGCATTGCGTGGCGGGTGCTTCAGATTGGAAACATTCAATTTATCATAACTTTGACTAAGTGGGTCTTTTTCCGATCGGGGGACAGATGCTCACTTCTAGGAACTCACAGGTTCTTGCTTTCGACCGCTTTCGCCGCGGACTGGATACCCCTGCAATAGACCTAGAAGACTGTCTCCAGGTGACTAAGTTCGCTTTCAAGTAGCTCTTCGGTATGAATGTAAAATCCTTCCACAGGTATCGACCGGCCACCGTGTCATCCTCCGCCAATGGTGTCGTCGGATGCAGTATGGAGGAACGTTGTCAGTTTTAGTGACCTGGAGCCGCCACTACTCGGTCAAGCAGCTCATCAACTGGCATCACGGGGCGACTCGTTCCAGTCATCCCACCAAGGAAAAATCCCTGACAGTACAGCAAACTGAACGCAAGTCTTCCGCATGGCAGTCAGACGCGCTGTGCTGCTTACTTGCAATAGCTGATATATGGTTGTTTCAAAAATGTTCATTCCATTTCATATGTTTTATGTGGATTGGGTGGACTTCTGCTTACGCATCGAACCTACACTACTGGCCATTAAAATTGCTACACCACGAAGATGACGTGCTACAGACGCGAAATTTAACCGACAGGAAGAAGATGCTGTGATATGCAAATGATTAGCTTTTCAGAGCATTCACACAAGGTTGGCGCCGGTGGCGACACCTACAAAGTGCTGACATGAGGAAAGTTTCCAACCGATTTCTCATACACAAACAGCAGTTGACCAGCGTTGCCCGGTGAAACGTTGTTGATACCTCGTGTAAGGTGGAGAAATGCGTACCATCAAGTTTCCGACTTTGATAAAGGTCGGATTGTAGCCTATCGCGATTGCGATTTATCGTATCGCGACATTGATGCTCGCGTAGGTCGAGATCCAATGACTATTAGCAGAATATGGAATCGGTGGGTTCAGGAGGGTACTACGGAACGCCGTGCTGGATCCCAGCGGCCTCTTATCACTAGCAGTCGAGATGACAGGCATCTTATCCGCATGGCTGTAAAGGATCGTGCAGCCACGTCTCGATCCCTGCGTCAACAGATGGGGACGTTTGCAAGACAACAACCATCTGCACGAACAGTTCGAAGACGTTTGCAGCATCATGGATTATCAGCTCGGAGACCATGGCTGCGGTTACCCTTGACGCTAAATCACAGACAGTAGCACCTGCGATGGTGTACTCAACAACGAACCTGGATGCACGAATGGCAAAACGTCATTTTTTCGGATGAATCCAGGTTCTGTTTACAGCATCAGGATGGTCGCATCCGTGTTTGGCGACATCGCGGTGAACGCACATTGGAAGCGTGTATTCGTCATCGCCATACTGGCGTATCACCCGGCGTGATGGTACGGGGTGCCATTGGTTACACGTCTCAGTCACCTCTTGTTCGCATTGACGGCACTTTGAACAGTGGACGTTACATTTCAGATGTGTTACGACCCGTGGCTCTACCCTTCATTCGATCCCTGCGAAACTCTACATTTCAGCAGGATAATGCACGACCGCATGTTGCAGGTCCTGTACGGGCCTTTTTGGATACAGAAAATGTTCGACTGCTGCCCTGGCCAGCACATTCTCCAGATCTCTCACCAACTGAAAAGTCTGGTCAATGGTGGCAGAGCAACTGGCTCGTCACAATACGCCAGTCACTACTCTTGATGAACTGTGGTATCGTGTTGAAGCTGCATGGGCAGCTGTACCCGTACACGCCATCCAAGCTCTGTGTAACTCAATGCCCAGGCGTATCAAGGCCGTTATTACGGCCAGAGGTGGTTGTTCCGGGTGCTGATTTCTCAGGATCTATGCAACCAAATTGCATGAAAATGTAATGACATGTCAGTTCTAGTATAATATATTTGTCCAATGAATACCCGTTTATGACCTGCATTTCTTCTTGGTGTAGCAATTTTAATGGCCAGTAGTGTAGAAGTTTACCTAGGCGACAGCTGGAGGTTGCCGCTTCCTGTGGTTGACGGCAGGGGTCCCGGCCTAGCGCAATTAGCGCACTCTCTCGAGATGGCGATATCACAGCAACAAAGGCGTTTTGAGATCTCTGTTTCAACGGGTGCAATTCATAGTCAAAAGCACGGCACTGCATCTCCTAGAGCAAGCCTCTTCAGCAAGAGCACGAGCGCGCTCGCTCGCTACTTCTGTAGTGAGCGCTCGCTGTAAAATGTTTAACATCTAGTGCGGGAGAAGTGCAAACTGTGCGCTGCCTTAAAACGAATCACCGTGTGTTACGTCCGCCTCAGACGCAATCGTATATACTCGTACGTAATGGCTCAGTGCTTAAAGTGGACAGTAGTTTTATAAATAGATGAAAAGCAACATTATGACCGCGACAGGAACTTCGAAAAGAAGGTCAGATACACAGACATCGGATTACGAGACATCAGTGCAGGATTGCAAGCTGCACTTATAAGTTAAAGGCCTAAACTGAGCGCGCCAGGTTCTTGATAAACTTCGTCATTAAATGAGTCTTGCAGACTCGTATAAAATTTTCCTCATCATAAATTTCCATGACTTCACACTGCAGCTGCTATTACGGCAGCTCGAACACAATGGAATTATCTTAGACCTTGTAGTTACAAATAGGCCGCACCTTATGGACAATGTCAGTATAGAAACAAGGATTAGCGATCATGATGTCAATGTAGCAACTCTATTACGAAAGTTACTAAATTAGCCAAAAAGTCTAGGAGAATGTTTCTGCTACATAGAGCAGTTACTCAGTTGTTAGTATGTCACTTAGACAGTGAACTAACATCACTTGGCTCCACTAACACGGATGTAGAGGAATTATGGGCAAAGTTTAAGGAGATTATAAATCGTAGTCTGGAGAGTTATGTGCCTAGTAAGTGGATAAAGGATGGAAAAAAGCCACCATGGTTTAATAACAAAATTCGGAAAATGCTTAGAAAGCAGACGCTGTTGCACTCTCGGTCCAAAAGATAACGCACAGATGACGACAAGCGAAGGTTAGTAGAGATTCGTGCGTTTGAGAAAATATCTATGCGCGAACCTTTCAACAATTACCACCGTCACAGCTTAGCAAAAGATCTGGCAGAGAACCGAAAAAATTCTGGTCCTTTGTAAAACCGTTATGCGGACATGTCTAACGCTTCCATTCAGTCCCTTGTTGACCAGTCTGGTGTGGCAGTTCCCAATTCGGTTTTACAAAGAGTACTTTACGGCATTGGCTCCTTACCTAGACTGCATTTATCGTGAATCTCGCCCAGTACAGAGTCCCAAGTGACTGGAAAAAAGCGTAACTGACTCCAGGATATAAGAAGTGTAAAAGAATGGACGCGTAAAATTACAGACCAATATCGCTAACTCCGGTTTCCTGCAGAAGCCTTGAAGATATTCTCACATCGAATATATTAAACTTCCTTGAGACTGAGACGCTTATAGCCGGCCGGTGTGGCCGTGCGGTTCTAGGCACTACAGCCTGGAACAGGGTGACCGCTACGGTCGCAGGTTCGAATCCTGCCTCGGGCATGGACGTGTGTGATGTCCTTAGGTTAGTTAGGTTTAAGTAGTTCTAAGTTCTAGGGGACTGACGACCACAGAAGTTAAGTCCCATAGTGCTCAGAGCCATTTGAACCATTTTTTGAGGCGCTTATATTTACGAATCAGCATGGTTCTAGAAACCTCGCTCGTGCGAAACTCACCTTGCCCTTTTTCCACATGGTATACTGCAAACAATAGATGAAAGACAACAGGCAGACTCCATGCTTCCAGATTTTCGAAAAGCATTTGACACGGTGTCCCATTGCAGGCTGTCAACGAAGATACGAGCATATGGAATACGTTCACAGATATGTGAGTGGCTCGAAGACTTCCTACGTAATAGAACCCGGTCTGTTTTCCTTGACGGCTACTGTTCATCAGAGACAAGGGTATCGTCAGAAGTGCCCCAAGGATGAGTGATAGGCCCACTGTTGTTCTCTTTATGCATAAACGATTTGGTGGACAGGGTGGGCAGCAGTCTGCGGTTGTTTGCTGATGATGCCGTGGTGTACGGTGAGATGTCGAAGTTGAGAGACTGTAGGAACATACAAGACGACAGACAAAAAAATGGTTCAAATGGCTCTGAGCACTATGGGACTTAACAGCTATGGTCATCAGTCCCCTAGAACTTAGAACTACTTAAACCTAACTAACCTAAGGACAGCACACAACACCCAGCCATCACGAGGCAGAGAAAATCCCCGACCCCGCCGGGAATCGAACCCGGGAACCCGGGTGTGGGAAGCGAGAACGCTACCGCACGACCACGAGATGCGGGCAAGACGACAGACAGAATTTCTAGTTTGTGTGATGAATGGCAGATATCCCTAAATGTGGAAAAATGTAAGTTAATTCTGATGAGCGGCAAGAACAATCCTATAATTTTCAGACACTGTATTAGTGGTGTCCTTCCCCCCGGCGGAGGTTCGAGTCCTCCCTCAGGCATGGGTGTGTGTGTTTGTCCTTAGGATAATTTAGGTTAAGTAGTGTGTAAGCTTAGGGACTGATGGCTTAGCAGGTAATCCCATAAGATTTCACACACATTTGAACATTTGAACTGGTGTCCTGCTTGACACAGTCAAGTCGTTTAAATATTTCGGCGTAACGTTGTAAAACGATATGAAACAGTCCGAGCATGTGTGAACTGTGGTAGGGAAAGCGAGTGGTCGGCTTCGTTTTACTGGGAGAATTTTAGGAAAGAGTGGTTCACCTCTAAAGGAAACCGCATATAGGACGCTGTTGCGACCTGTTCTTGAGTACTACACGAGTGTTTTGGATCCGTATCAGGCCAGATTGAAGAAAGTCATCCATGCAATTCAGAGGCGGGCTGCTGCATTTGTTACCGGTAGGTTCGAACAACACGCAAGTGTTACGAAGATGCTTCGGGAACTTAAACGGGAATCCCTGGATGGAAGGCGACGTTCTTTTCGAGAAACAGTACTGAGAAAATTTAGAGAACCGGTATTTGAAGCTGACTGCCACAACATTCTACTGCCACCAACATACAGGGTGTCAATTACTGAACTATAAGAAATATAATCGTCATAACATCTGAACGGTTTGCGTTAGGACGTTCAAACTGCACGGTTGGCCGCGGATCGTGGTGGGAATTAGTATGCGCTGTTTGGTTTGGTTTAGCGACGAAGCCCACTTCATTTGGATGAGTTCGTCAATAAGCAAAATTGGCGCAGTTGGGGGGACTGAGAACACACATTTCGCGATCGAGAAGTCTCTTCACCCTCAACGGGTGACCGTGTGGTGTGCAGTGTCCAGTCACGGAATAATCTGTGCGGTATGGCATGGTGACTACCGAACGGTACGTGAAGGTTTTGGAAGATGATTTCATCCCCATTACCCAAAGTGACCCTGATTTCTACAAGATGAGGTTCATGCAAGACGGGCTCGACCCCATCGACGCAGGAGAGTATTTGATGTCCTGGAGAAGCACTTCGGGGACCGCATTCTGGCTCTGGGTTACCCAGAGGCCACTGGCATGGGCCTCGATTGGCCGCCATATTCTCCCGATCCGAACACATGCGATTCCTTTTTGTAGGGTTATATTAAAGACAAGGTATACAGCAATAGCTCTAAAACCATTGTTGAGCTGAAAACAGCCATTCAGGAGGTTATCGACAGCATCGATGTTCCGATACTTCAGCGGGTTATGCAGATTTTCGCTATTCGTATGCGCCACATCGTCGTCAATGATGGCAGGCATATCGATCATGTCATAACCTAAATCCGAATACCGAGAGATTCGAGCGCGCACGGAGGCTTTCCGGCAGTCGTTCTTCCCGCGAAACATACGCGACTGGAACAGGAAAGGGAGGTAATGACACTGGCCCGTAAAGTGCCCTTCGCCACACACCGTTGGGTGGCTTGCAGAGTATAAATGTACATGTAGATGTAGATGTAGTGACGTTAAGATGAATAAAGTGTGTGCATGCCGTATATTGTAACTAACTTACGTTTTTTTTATACAGGGTGTTACAAAAAGGTACGGCCAAACTTTCAGGAAACATCCTCACACACAAAGAACGAAAATACGTTATGTGGACATGTGTCCGGAAACGCTTACTTTCCATGTTAGAGCTCATTTTATTACTTCTCTTCAGATCACATTAATCATGGAATGGAAACACACAGCAACAGAACGTACCAGCGTCACTTCAAACACTTTGTTACAGGAAATGTTCAAAATGTCCTCCGTTAGCGAGGATACATGCATCCACCCTCCGTCGCACGGAATCCCTGATGCGCTGATGCAGCCCTGGAGAATGGCGTATTGTATCACAGCCGTCCACAATACGAGCACGAAGAGTCTCTACATTTGGTACCGTGGTTGCGTAGACAAGAGCTTTCAAATGCCCCCATAAATGAAAGTCAAGAGGGTTTAGGTCAGGAGAGCGTGGACGCCATGGAATTGGTCCGCCTCTACCAATCCATCGGTCACCGACTCTGTTGTTGAGAAGCGTACGAACACTTCGACTGAAACGTGCAGGAGCTCCATCGTGCATGAACCACATGTTGTGTCGTACTTGTAAAGGCACATGTTCTAGCAGCACAGGTAGAGTATCCCGTATGAAATCATGATAACGTGCTCCATTGAGCGTAGGTGGAAGAACATACTGACGAAACTAAAATGAGCTCTAACATGGAAATTAAGCGTTTCCGGACACATGTCCACATAACATCTTTTCTTTATTTGTGTGTGAGGAATGTTTCCTGAAAGTTTGGCCGTACCATTTGTAACACCCTGTATAGTTCAATAGTTGTCACCTGCACATTGCACATAAGGACCACGAAGATAGGATACGAGAAATTAGGGCTCACACGGAGGCATATAGACAGTTTGGAAGTGAAACAGGAAAGGAAATGACTAGTAGTGGTACAGGCTACCCTCCGCCACGCACCGCACGGTGACTTGCGGAGTATCTATGTAGATATAGATGAAGATGTTTGGACCTACATTCTTGCGCGATCAAGTCTTTTACTCGGAAAATGGTATTAGACACTGATGCTTTATTAAAAAGCAAAATAAACACACTTCGTTGACATTCAGTGTTTTGATGTCCAAAGCGTGAAAAAAATAGTCACGAAATGCATCTTGATGTCAATTTAAGCTTCGTCCGAAAACGACATTCATTATAAGGTTGCACCATTCGTAAAAAATATCAAGTTTCGTAGTTAGCTGCCATATTTTCTTAGCCTCATCAGATAAAAGAAATGTAAGTTTCATTCCATTGTTATGTCATCAGTCTTAGGAGATCAAACTGCCACGAAAGGCATTAATTAGCGACAGCGAAGAGGTACCTTTTCGTAGAACAAATATTAGCCGTCGCAGAATTGATTCGCTGACTGTACATTCTCGTGTCGAGCTACGTTGTGGCTATTCGTCTTCCCCTTCCGTCTCCTCCCCTTGCATTTCCCTCCAATACTCGCCAACTGCCGAGGCGTGAGCGCGGGCCAGCTGGAACCAGCAGATTTGTGAGCCCAAATGGCGCACCGATCTAACACTGTACCATTGGTCTCGAAGGTCGGCTAATCTCACTCTACGTGATTTTCTTGGTGAGTGGGGGGAGGGGGGGTGTGAGGGGGTTTGTGAAAGACTCTGTCTGTTTGCCTCCCCTTCCAACAATTGTGGCCGCACAGCAACAATAACGAATGCAGTAACTCCACAGATGTTGCCAAAACTGCAGCACGAGTTTGACTATTATCTGGATGTTTGTCATGCGTCCGTTGGTGAGCAAACTGAACATTTGTAAAAAGAAGATGAAGACTTTGATCATGAACGTTGTTGTAGAAAGTACCGCAATGTCACATGCGCATGCACATAGAAGCCGTATGGGTATGTTAACATTTCTTCTTTGATGTAGAAGATGTACTCTTGTGACATCGAATGAATTATTTTAAACACCCTATAGTTGAAGAGGAGCATTTAAATATTGAAGATGGAAGTACAAAAAGGGAGGAACAACATAAATATCAGAAAGTTGCACAGCTAAGAGTGAAAGAGACTGTAGATGCAATCAAAATACTAAAAAATAACAGATCTCCATGGAGAGATGGAATAACAGCTGAACTACTTAAGAAGGGAGGAGACACAGTTGCGAAACAAGTACACAAATTCGCGACCAATATTTAGAACAAGAAAGAATGCCATCTGAGCGGAAAGAAGCGGTTGCAGCACCGATTCATAAAAAGGACGATGCTGAAGTATAGAGGCATCTCACTAATTAGCACAGCCTACGGAGTGTTCTTCAACATTCTCCAGAAAAGACTGACCATATTTAAAAGAGGTAATATATGAGAAGCAAGCGGGATTTACGAAGAATGGATCCACCACTTATCAGATACTAATACTGAGAGAAACCATATCAAAATATTGAGACTACAACAAACAATGGCAATGTTGTCTGTTGATTTTAAGAAAGGCTACGATGGCATAAACAGAGAAAAATTGTGTGACAAAATGCAGAAGTTTAGAGTACCAAAGAAAATTACAAATCCTAAAGCTACGCAAGAAGGCCTAAATTGGACAGTGAAAATGGATGGAGAATATTCCGTGAATTGTGTCATAAGAGCAGGAGTCAGGCAAGGAGATAGAATATCACTACTCTCGTTCACTGTAATAATACAGGATGTACTGGACGCTACAAGTAAAGCCCAGGAGGGAATTAGCAACGCAATAAAAATGAATGTACTGGCCTTTGCGGATGATGTAGCATTATTTGCTGAAAATGTAGATGACACGAAAATACCGGTAAGAATGCTATTTTCCAGAACCCAAAAAGTTGGATTAGAGATAAATGACAAAAAAACAAAATTCATGAAGGTAGAAAGAAATTACAAGACAAAAAGTCGGGAGACCATACCATGTGTTTGAAGAAACAGAAGAATTTCAATGTCTGGGGATCGGAGTAAATAACAGAAATTATGAGAAACAAGAAATAGAAGAGAAGATAAAAGCGACATGCAGAGCATCATATTCACTCATCGAATTATTAGCATCAAAAATGTTATCAAAATGAACTAAAATTAGGATATAAAAAACCATAATCAGATCAGTATTACTAAATGGGGCAGAAACATGGAGAATAGATAAGTATACAGAGAGAAAAAGATAAGGGTTTTGGAAAATATTTGAATCAGTTTATGAGGGAGGAGAAAGGCGAATAAGAAGAAACGGGAGGCTCAGGGAGAGGTATAATGAATTAGACACTGTAGCAGGAGCCACAACAAGGAAGCTGAGATGGGCCAGGCACGTCTATAGAAGAGAAGTGTCGGAGGAGAAACTCGAAGGACGAAGAGCTGTAGACAGACAGAGAGTAAGATAGAGACACCGGGTGGCCAAAGATCTTCAGATACTTGGAACAAGGGAAGAAGATGCCAAGGACAGAACTCTATGGGGAGGGCTTCTTGACAAAGCCAAGAGTAAGTAAAAGTTAGTAGTTGAACAGAATAGACACTAGAGTACTTGACCAGTGCTGCGAATACTGGGCTTCTCTGAGTTGCGCTTTGGTAACGGAATCAAGCGAAAGTCCTTACGTAATGCTTGCCTGGAGGAGTAGTTATTTCAGGACTTTATGTAAAGAATACGAAGATAAATTTTAAAAGCGCTTCCATCATAATGTCCGTTAATGTGTTGAGCACTGGCTTACGATCTCTTCGTGGGGATAAGTCTAATAGTGATTTTTATGTAATGATGTTTGAGACGTACAAAGATGTTGGCAGGATGAACATAAGATAATGCAGATGTCTGTAATTAGAAACTGACGAGTGCAGTCTTCGTCACAAGGCTTGCACGTTGCGCTCTTGGTCTCCGCAGTCTAACGGAAATCTGCCCGCATTCCCCCTCCCCATCTTCTCACGGTCTGTCTGCTCTTTCTCTGCCGAACTCATTCATCGAGCATCAGTTATACGTACTGCATTTCATTAGTAACCACCAGTAACCGCCGATTCTTTACAGAATAGAATTCCCATATATAAAGCAGCTTAAAACGTCTCATTACAAATGAGTTATGTGTTAAATATTTGACGTTAAGCATGTAAGCGAGAAAAAGTTTAGAAAAAGTATGTGATTAAGCTAAATGTTTGTCGCAAGCCGCTAAATGCTCTCATTATGAAACACAGGATGTATATACAGTGGGTTCGGAAATTCCAGTTACAAAAAACAGAACTTGTAGAGGGGAGTGAGTAGGCTAAATAACATTTTGAATAGGAACCCATGTCCGGAAACGTACTGTTTCCGTTCTACGACTGTTTCAGTTCAGAAATGTGACGCGTCCACGTCTACTGAAGGAAAGAGGAAAGCCGGCCTGTGTGGCCGAGCGGTTCTAGGCGCTACAGTCTGGAACCGCGCGACCGCTACGGTAGCAGGTTCGAATCCTGCCTCGGGCATGGGTGTGTGTGATGTCCTTAGGTTAGTTAGGTTTAAGTAGTTCTTAGTTCTAGGGGACTGATGACCTCAGCAGTTAAGTCCCATAGTGCTCAGAGCCATTTGAACCATTTTTGAAAGAGGAAAGTATCAGACTTGCTTGTCCGGGTATGCAATAGGGTAGACAGGATGATGTGTACTACGTCACCTGACGTCACTTTACGTCTGCCTTGCTACGAGACAATTCTAGAGACAGATGAACATCTGCTGGCACGAGTTCGGGGCTGCTGCACTAGAAACTGAAGACACACCAGGTGGGATGGAAAGTGTATATCAAAACTCGCATCGTAGGTACAATTTACGTAACAACTTTGGTGGTTGTAATGCATCAGTACAGCTCTGTACGTACGGTATGCTCGGTTCTCTTTTGTTTTTGGAATAATGTAAACACGTAACGTTTAAATGTTAATACAAACAAATAAACTTAAGCGACAAATGGATGTTTCGTTATGTTCCCTTTAGAACTGTTACCTAATAACTGTACTGTGTCACAACCAATTCAGTTCCTCAAACAGTAGTGGTTCAAATGGTTCAAATGGCTCTGAGCACTATGGGACTCAACTGCTGAGGTCATTAGTCCCCTAGAATTTAGAACTAGTTAAACCTAACTAACCTAAGGACATCACAAACACCCATGCCCGAGGCAGGATTCGAACCTGCGACCGTAGCGGTCTTGCGGTTCCAGACTGCAGCGCCTTTAACCGCACGGCCACTTCGGCCGGCAAACAGTAGTGGGTAAGTTAACCATCTGAACTGAATCCGTCGTAGAAAGGAAGCGGTACGTATCCAGACATGGGTTCCTGTTCAAAATATTTTGTACTTACTCCCCTCTACAAGTCCCAAAAGTCTGTAACGGGAATTTCTAGACACTTTGTAGTATAGGTAATTTGCGCTCCATTTTAAGCAAGAGTAAGATTTCACACATCTCAGTGTTTATGACGTCGTGCCTCCTAAACTGCGTCGTTCAGTGATATATGTAGATATTGTCTGCGAATTGTGTTGTGCATAGACTTAGTAGTAAAGAAGTAATAAATTAAAACGTCAAGCCTCATGCTGAAATCTTACTGCACGAACAGCGAAAATGCAGTAGGCGATAACATTTTTTAAGTTTAATAAAGGTTTGAAATTATGTGTAAGACTTGTTGGAAATTGCTAAGTGCTCTCATTCTCAAACACTGGATAATAAAGTCCCGGTATTACTGCGCCATCAGCTGTGCTACCTCAAGAAAAGAGCACATTTTCTAATTGTAATACTTGTATTATTGTGTTAAACTTTTGCCTTAGACTAAACCTCTTAATGAGTAGATTATGACAGCATTTTCTATTTTTAAATTCGGTCAATAATTACGCGAATTAATGAAAACTAAATTTTTGTTGCCCCTGAAAGCCACTAGATAGGCAACCTGCAACTGTTATACGGTTCCGGGATAGTCGCTTAGTTAGATCATACGGTAAAATATGTCAAGTCACGTCCAGAAAAATCTAGAAGCCATGTTGTATTTCTAAATAGTTACTTAATAATGGTATTTTAGTACAGTGATTGCGACACATGGTGCAATTACATATACGAAAATGAGCTATTGCCGCCTGTTGCACAATTTTCCTCTGCTTTCAGAAATCTACAGTACGCCCGATCATCGCCTGCCAGTTAGGTAGTACTGTGTCGCGTTCTGCTTAGAAGAGAGTATGAAAAATGGAACACTGTGTGTAATGTTTATAGTCCGTACTATTCTCTTGACACTCTGGTCATATTCCATCTACATCTACATCTATACTCCGCAAGCCACCTGACAGTGTGTGGCGGAGGGTACTTTGAGTAGCTCTACCGGTTCTCCCTTTTATTCCAGTCTCGTATTGTTCGTGGAAAGAAAGATTGTCGGTATGCCACTGTGTGGGCTCTAATCTCTCTGATTTTATCCTCATGGTCTCTTCGCGAGATATACATAGGAGGGAGCAATATACTGCTTGACTCCTCGGCAGAGGTATGTTCTCGAAACTTCAAAAAAAGCCCGTATCTAGCTACTGAGCGTCTCTCCTGCAGAGTCTTCCACTGGGGTTTATCTATCATCTCCGTAACGCTTTTGCGATAACTAAATGATCCTGTAACGAAGCGCGCTGCTCTCCGCTGGATCTTCTCTATCTCTTCTATCAACCATATCTGGTACGGATCCCACACCGGTGAGCAGTATTCAAGCAGTGGGCGAACAAGTGTACTGTAACTTACTTCCTTTGTTTTCGGATTGCATTTCCTTAGGATTCTTCCAATGAATCTCAGTCTGGCATCCGCCTTATCGACAATTAATTTTATATGGTCATTCCATTTTAAATCACTCCTAATGCCTACTCCCAGATGATTTATGGAATTAACTGCTTCCAGTTGCTGACCTGCTATATTGTAGCTAAATGATAAAGGATCTTTCTTTATATGTGTTCGCAGCATATTACACTTGTCTACATTGAGATTCAATTGCCATTCCCTGCACCATGCGTCAATTCGTCGCAGATCCTCCTGCATTTCGGTACAATTTTCAATTGTTACAACCTCTCGATATACTACAGCATCATCCGCAAAAAGCCTCAGTGAACTTCCGATGTTATCCACAAGGTCATTTATATATATTGTGAATAGCAACGGTCCTACGACACTCCCCTGCGGCACACCTGAAATCACTCTTACTTCGTAAGGCTTCTCTCCATTGAGAATGACATGCTGCATTCTGTTATCTAGGGACTCTTCAATCCTATCACACAATTGGTCTGATAGTCCATATGCTCTTACTTTGTTCATTGAACTGTATCAAACGCCTTGAGGAAGTCAAGAAACACGGCATCTACCTGGGAACCCGTGTCTATGGCCCTCTGAGTCTCGTGGACGAATAGCGCGAGCTGGGTTTCACACGATCGTCTTTTTCGAAACCCATGCTGATTCCTACTTAATAGAGTTCCATACCGAGTACTTAACAACGGAACAGTTGTCTTTCCAGGCAAAAACTTTGCTTCTGTCGCACTGTACTTCTTTATTTTTCGATAAAGAGATATCTAACCGACAGTTGGTAGTGATTTAAATTTTAAGACAACCGCAGTAAATAATGTCATATCGCCCTGCGTACCTATTAAATAGCGTGGTAGCTCCCCCTTAGTTAATGAATACCACACATGCAGTGCAGCTAACAAAACTCACACACTTTTCAGCAGCCCTTGACAACTATTAGTGATATTGTTGCTTTCGTCAATGTGTCACAACGTCTCCACAGTTCTCCCTCATAAAGTACGGAGTTTCCGAACGGTTTCCTCTAACACGAGTGCAAAATGCAGCAGTTCCATTGCGTGCCTGATGAATGATGTCTACAGCTCATGTCATTGGTACATGGTAGGTGCCAGTTTAACACACAAAGCGCAGCAAAAACAGACGGAGATGATTTTCGGCGGGGAAGTGGGGGCAAGAGCGGAGCAGAAGGCAGCGGAAGAGACACGTTTCTGCCGACAGCTCGGTCGACCTGATTTACGGCCAGCCGTAGAGCAAATGGGCGCCATTACGCACATCTGCAACGCATAGCGACAGGAAACTGCGTTTAAGATGGCAACTGAGAGTAATGCGGCCCACAAAAGGACACCGCACTTCGGCTGCAGCTGGTCATCACGTTACACCACTGATGGCGTGTCACAGTTACGTGAACAAGCTAATCGTCTCACATGCTTGCTTGCTTCACAGTTCACCCATTTTAAAAAATATAAATAAAAATATCTACATCCATCTAAATTCTTCTGGTAAAAAGCTAAAGTCATATGGCATTGTTGGTTGAGAGGCAGGTTCAGATGGCTCTGAGCACTATGGGACTTCACTGCTGAGGTCATCAGTCCCCTAGAACTTAGAACTACTTAAACTTAACTAACCTAAGGACATCACACACGTCCATGCCCGAGGCAGGATTCGAACCTGCGACCGTAGCGGTCGCCTGGTTCCAGACTGTAGAGCCTAGAACCGCTCGGCCACTCCGGCCGGCTGAGAGGCAGGGTCAGACGCCTAATTGAAAAGGTCTTTTCTTTTCTTCGCGCAGAATGGCACCTTCTCTTCGCGAAGTGAGAGTTGTGTTTTAAATGTATCTGATAAGTGTAGGTGACTGTAATGAGTTTGCGTAGTGTTGTGTCATGTCTGAGTTGTTTGTTGATGACAGAATTGAGGGGGTGAAACCCAGTGCCAGCTCAAAGTCTTATTCCTCTCGAATATCTGCACCAAGGAGGATGAAAGCTTAACGTGCCTATCCGACAAACGGATCGCCTTCAACAGTCACACATACCCTCACTTTATGAGACGCTGCGGAGAGGTTTGGAATTTAATCCAGGACATTGGTGCCACGTCTGGTGATCAGGAACATTACGCCATCACCTCTCGTTCCCTTTGCCGTAAAGAGAAAGCAGCCTACAGCACTTGGGTACCCAGGCGGTTACCCATCCAATATGCTGGTCACGGCCGACGTTGCTTAACTTCAACGAGGCAAGACCGTTGCTATTCTTCTGGTTATGGTTCAAATGGCTCTGAGCACTATGGGACTCAACTGCTGTGGTCATAAGTCCCCTAGAACTTAGAACTACTTAAACCTAACTAACCTAAGGACATCACACACATCCATGCCCGAGGCAGGATTCGAACCTGCGACCGTAGCGGTCGTGCGGTCCCAGACTGTAGCGCCTTTAACCGCTCGGCCACTCCGGCCGGCCCTTCTGGTTATGAGACAACATCTATATTCTACGAATCACTAGGACACAGTTTACTCTTCATTGTACCGTTTATTTCTGTTTTATACCATTCCGAATACAACACAATCAGCAAGCTCAAGGATGAGAAATTAAAACTTTGAGCTTAGCCGATAACATTGCAATTCTGACAGAGAGGGCGAAGAGGTTGGAACAGCAGTTGAAAGGAATAGATAGTGTCTTCAAAAGAAATTATAAGATGAACACCAACACTTTGAAACAAAAGTAACAGAATTAGTCGAATTACATCCAGCAATTCTGATAGAATTAGACTGGGAAACGAGTCACTAAAAGCTGTAAATGAGTTTTGTTATTTGTGGAGAAAACTAACTGACGATGGCCGATATAGAGAGGATATAAATTGCAGACTGACAATAACAAGAAAACCATTTCTGAAAAAGAGAAATTAATTGCCATCGAATACAAATTCAAATACACAGAAGTCTTTTCTTGAGGCATTTGTCTGGAGTCTAGGCTTGAACAAAAGTGAAATGTGGACGGTAAACAGACGAATGCTGATGGGTAGGTCGATTAACTAATGTGGAGGCTATGAATCGCATTGGCAAATAAAGAAATTTGTAACTTTATAAATGTTCGTATAATAATTTATTATTTATGATTGCTTAATTAGCACAATCATTCACATTACCAGTTTCAGCATAATATTACGATCTTCAGTTGTGATAATTAATCCACAAACAGTTCCGTGACGACTGTAGTTATCTGAGTACTGAACATCACGAAAACGGTATAAGATACATATATCAATAAAATGTGCATAATAGCATCACAGGCTAAAAGAATCTCTGAAGATGCCAATATTGTGGTGATACCACTAATGTGAATATTTGTTTAAATTAGGAAATTCTGACATAATTAATTATTAGTTGTGGCAATTTGACTGACGGAACTATCAGTTTCGGTAAACTTTTTCAGAATGTCGTCCTCAAACGTTTTAGTTGCGCGTTATTTGTGATGATATTAATGGACTCTTTCCACGCTTCGGCGGGTTTGTAAACAAGGAAAATTTTCTGTGAAACAGAACAAGAACCACAGCAGACATTCACAATATGAAAACGATGGTATATCCTGTATTTAGGGGTGGCACCTGTGTTTTATAGATTAAATAGTGTAAGTTATTTCATGTGGCTGTTCTCTGTACTTTAAGAGAACAATAAAGTACTTTATTTCACATAGTTTGAGTTTTCCCTAAGATTCATTTTACGTAAATCATTAAAATACCGCGAAAGTTAACAGTAATTTTGCGTAGAACGCGTCGGTTGAATAACTGAGTACTCGTTTTTTAAAGCAACATAATCTCAGATGTTCATGTTGTCAACAAATTTAAAAAGCAGTGTCGAATTTGACCATTTTGTTAATATACTTGCAAATTTAAAGCTGTAAAATATCATTTTGAATATGGATGATTTTCACCAACAAATTGCATTTTTAAAAAAAATTATTCCATTAAATAAGTAGTTGTGAAGGTTTTGTACAATCATCCACTGCAGAAAAATGGCAACAAATGTTTAATACAACAAATGATGATTTTACTAATTTGTACAAATTAATTTCATGTATACTGTCTATTTCTGTCACTTCAGCATTCGCAGACACAGGTTTTCTGTGATGAATATTCTGTGACAATACGAAAGAAAGAAAGTGCCTCCGAACATGACAAAAAATAACTTATTTACTTGTTTTAATTTAAATGTAGAATGCAAAGATTCCGTGAAGCTGTTTAGCAATGACAACTACTTGTCAAATGTTGCTAAAAGACAAAAAATATTTTCAAACACAATAATTAATCGAAATAAAGAATTATTTTGATGCATTGTATATTGTACCTTTTCTCCCTAATGTTAACAATCATTGTACTTTATTTGGTCAAAAATGGGTGGCTACATGTAATATGCAATGTTCGTCGGACGTCTATTCCTAGTATTCGGTCGACACAATGTGGAAAAGTACCATAGCTGACATTCACTGCACACAAATTTGAATATGTCTAGCAATATATGATCAAATCGCAATAATTCTCATTTAGAATGCCAATAAATTTTTGGCTGGAGTGTGATATTTGACCCCCACCCCCTGAAATCTTCGTTGTGATGATCTGTAGCATAGCCAGAAGTCTAGGTTAGCCTGAAAGGTGGTAACTTGTTTGTGAGTTTGCGAAGACCACGAATGTGGATGTGAAACACAGATTCTGGTAACAGACTGAATTGCTTACGTTCGCGCCATTTTTAAATGCTGATATTAGTTGAAATCGCAAGTGTGTCCAGTACATCATGCCTGTGACGTACTAAGCCTTATTTAAAATGCCAATACATTTCTTGTCAGTGGTTTGTGTTAAACATTATTTCAAATTTTCATCAGGTGTCTTGGTTGACAACAGTTCAAGTCAAAATAATTTATGTCATAAATATACGTAGTATCCAAATCACAAGACAAAGAGCACGACATATTGGCCTATTACAAAAGAAACTGCTGTATTCAGTGACAAGCATCACAGCGGACTTTTCACGTCGAAAGCTAGTTCGAACGAGTGCCCGGTCTGATGGTTGTATTTAAATGCTGGCGCATCTGATGAAACCAACTCTAGACACGGTAAAACGTTATTTGCAATGACTGAAGAGGTCAGTTGCCAGCGAGAAGTGGAAAGATCGCATAAGCAGCCCGGCTGGCATAGTGACGGACCAGAAGGAAGACCGTTACAAGCGACTGCGAGATGACTTGTACTCACGGAGCGCAGCGTGAGATGAAGCGCGAGAGCGGCAGAAGCGAGACCGGCGAGCAGCAACGCTGTGGAGGCGGCGTGCAGCGAAGAGGCGGCGGGGGCGGCGACGGGGGCGGCGGAGACGCCTTGTCCGGGGGCGGTGGCGCAGCGCGTGTAGCGGGCTGGCGCGGGCGCTGGCGCCACGGAGCAATGCAGCGCGCGGGGCATGCCGGCCGACTGCGAACTGCGGCCCCACAGCTGCCGCCGCCAACCGTCACGGCGGCCCACCTGGCCTGCACAGCTGCCGGACCCCTCCAGCGCCCCACCATGCCATCTCTCGTCTCGTCCTAACTGCCACCACACACCCAAAACTAACGAGTACTAGAGATGGGCAAAGTGAAACACGTAACTGTTTCGAAACGAATGAAACAGTACAATGTAATGTTTCGAAACGCTGTTTCGAAACAGTGAAACAGTTTATGTTTTGTAATCTAATAAACACATTTTATCATCTTGAATGCCTGCTGTATAAGTATGTCCATATAAACACAAATGAGGTGCGAGAGCGCTAATCATGTCGCAGAAAGTATGAAACTATCACTTAGGTGTCTTGGCAGTTTCGTATTTCCTGCAGCAAATGCGCTGCTTTCGTGTCGTGTGACTTTCATACTTTTCAATTGGCTGAGGACAGCCATTGCTGAAGACAGAAGAACCACCACGAACGGAGCTGGAGGCGGGAGCAAACTGCAGAACCAACGGATATGCTACTGGGATTCCCACATTCCGTTAGTATGGGTAATATACCCGTCCTGATAGTTTCCATGCACACAAAGGGAATCATTGTGGATAACAGGCACAGTGACTATAGAGTCACAAATAACGCCAAATAATTCGAATATATAACAAAGTATAATAGAAAAAAATTTTGTCTTTCAAGGTGTTTCGAATCGTTACTATAAATTCACCAAGCTTCCCAGCCCTTCCCGTTCACCATTACACTATCAGTGATACGTCAAACAGATTGCTTGCAATTATACCTACATCAAATTTATGTATATGTCTATTAACGGTCACTCTACGCCTTTTTTTAATCAAAATGTTGTGGGCTTACTTGCGTTTCTTAATATGATTACTGTACATGAACAGAGAAGCGTGTGTTATAAAAAAAAGTGTAATTTAACTGAATGATTTTCACATATTTATTATTTTGAATGTGAATAGTATTCGTTGTTTTATTGTTCGATTAGTGTTTATAAAGCAGATGTTACGCCATTTCGGAATAGGACAGTCAGCTAGAAACGAAGCTTTATTTTCGGATATCTTAAGCTTCATGCTATTGCTTGTCAAAAAGATTTCGACACTCTTGAAAGTGTTTCATGAAGCGGTATGTTGTGTTTCAGTACCTGTGCCGAGCCCGAATCTCGTCCGACACAGAGCGGAATGAAACATCACTGTTTCGATACAATTAGTCCGTTCCAAGCACACATGGGCTGAAACAGCCTTATTTTGTAACAACGATACAGTTTCTGTGTATGGCTCGAGATCGAATCTGGTCCGGTTATCCGAAACAGGGGCGGAATGAAACACCACTGTTTTGAAACAGTGAACCACAGCCGTTCCGAAACACTGAAACAGTTCCACGTATCGATACACTCTATCGAAACATAGAAACAGTGGCCAAGTCTACCGAGTACCGACGCTTCGGGCCGTCATGGATTGCCAACATGCTTCCGATGTCCGGCTTCTTCTTACTCCTTCTTTTGCGTATGATAGGGTAACCATATTTCCGGGAGTCGAAGTTGGGACCAATTTTATAACTGCTCACTGCCCAGAATGAAACAATGGTCTGTACACGTATGTCCATACGATGCCTCTTTCCTCGTGCGCAATCGAAGATGCACAGAAATTAAAGGACATACCCAAAAGAATTGTGGAAAGAACGCATGTAGGCATGTGCCTTCTCGTGTCCACACGTTGCCACACTGCGCAAGCAGTCTTTGTGGATTCCCTTCTTTGATTACGAGCTTGTGCTGCGTTTATTGTGTTGAAACGCCGACAGAAAAAGAAAACGCAAAAGTGACTGTTCAAAATGGTTCAAATGGCCCTGAGCACTATGGGACTTAACTTCTGAGGTCATCAGTCCCCTAGAACTTAGAACTACTTAAACCTAACTAACCTAAGGACATCACACACATCCATGCCCGAGGCAGGATTCGAACCTGCGACCGTAGCGGTCGCTCGGTTCCAGACTGTAGCGCCTAGAACCGCTCGGTCATCCCGGCCGGCGAAAGTGACTGCAGTTAAAGAAGTATTGTATCCAAATAGCAGAGGTGCAAGAAATACCAATTGACGATAACGTTTTGTTTGCAAATTTCAGAACGCCACAGTGAGATTTTAGATTTTCTGTTTGGGAAACTGCTGTGATAAGGTTAGAAATAACATATCGTTGGATAGTAAGCGGCGACTTATATGCCAGTTTGAACTGTTTCAAAAATGTTCAAATGTGTGTGAAAACTTATGGGACTTAACTGCTAAGGTCATCAGTCCCTAAGCTTACCCACTACTTAACCTAGATTATCCTAAGGACAAACACACACACCCATGCCCGAGGGAGGAATCGAACCTCCGCCGGGACCAGCCGTTGAACTGTTTATTTCGCATTTCAAAACAAAGCATTTCAATTATTTTTCCTGAAACCGTGAAATACTTAAGGGAGGGTTTTAATCGTTATGTGATGTTTAATTACCTTTCAATGCGTTTTTTGTATTTTATTTGATAAAAAAGTTATTTACACAACTTCAATCGTGAAAGGTTGTATCGGTGGTAGGCAATGAAAACTTCGTCACTCTATCTGTCTGTGAAAACCTCAAAATTCAACTAACTAATAATTGCATTATCAAAGAGAGATTTGAAAGTGCGTGGATTTCCCTAATCTGTTAATTCCAGTAACCAATAACCCCATTATCAAAGAGAGATTTGAAAGTGAGTGGATTTGTGTAATCTGTAAATAACTAGGCTTCTACTATGTAGTTACACATGTAGCAACATTATCTGTATTACGTTATATATTTTTTACGAAACCATTTCTGCTTCTCCTGTAAAATTTAACAAAATGAGTTACGAGGTCTTCATTGCCAAAACGGAGGTTATGTTTTCCAATTTGTATTTTTGGCATCATCAACGACCATCATTTCTATTTCTACTCGTTTGTTGAGGAACTACACCTACCCCTATCATTTCTTTTCTTCATACGTCTGGCTCCACTGTAGTTGTGCTACAGTCACCATAGCATCAATATTAGTCACAGTTTTCATTCACACCTTTCATAAATTTCAGGCTTATTCTTCTCCGTTTATCTATTTCGAAAATTACGGTGTCTTATTCTTTACAGTAATGTGATCGGAGACTTTTTACCTAGTAATACTTGACGCCCATGGCATCTCTTCTCAAATGTTTATTCAAATAATCTTTAGAAGCGGTATTCCGTACGGCTTTTCTTCATGTGTAATCATCTATAAATTTAAGGGTGAAGTCAACAGGCATGATAGCATTTAAATCGCTCCACTGCATAACCTCAGCACACTACAATGAAACACACATTGGCCCCAGCTGCCTGTCGTCTGCCAAAAAGCACAAAGATTTCCATCGAAGGCTGGAAGCCATGCGCTTAACGCACGGCCTTACTTTCCAGGAAATTACGCTCGCACAAACGCTCATGCGCACTTGCGCTGTTGGAAATTTATGCTCATGCGAGAAGTTGAGCAGAAAAAAGGCATCGTCTGGACGCACATTATACATTATTAAAGCTTACAACGAAATGAATAATACGTACCAAATGATAATATGACAAACAGTTCTACAAAGCCTGACGTTTTAATTTCACAGAATGGGCATATGACTAGTGAAACTGAACAGTTCAAATTCTGTCGTGGAAAGCCCACGTTCAGGATCTTGTTCAAAAACTTAATGCTGCCATTTTTAGTATTCGAACGGTATCTGAAGTGGGTGATCGTTCGATACGAAAAATAGTCAACTTTGCTCATTTTCATTCGCTTATGTCGTATGGTATTGTATTTTGGGGTAACTCTTCCCATTCTAAAAGGATGTTTTTGGCTCAGAAACGGGCGGTTCGGACAATAAGTGGTGTAAGTTCACGAACCTCTTGTCGACCCCTATTCACGAGTCTGAGTATTTTGACATCGGCCTCTCAATATACACTCCTGGAAATGGAAAAAAGAACACATTGATACCGGTGTGTCAGACCCACCATACTTGCTCCGGACACTGCGAGAGGGCTGTACAAGCAATGATCACACGCACGGCACAGCGGACACACCAGGAACCGCGGTGTTGGCCGTCGAATGGCGCTAGCTGCGCAGCATTTGTGCACCGCAGCCGTCAGTGTCAGCCAGTTTGCCGTGGCATACGGAGCTCCATCGCAGTCTTTAACACTGGTAGCATGCCGCGACAGCGTGGACGTGAACCGTATGTGCAGTTGACGGACTTTGAGCGAGGGCGTATAGTGGGCATGCGGGAGGCCGGGTGGACGTACCGCCGAATTGCTCAACACGTGGGGCGTGAGGTCTCCACAGTACATCGATGTTGTCGCCAGTGGTCGGCGGAAGGTGCACGTGCCCGTCGACCTGGGACCGGACCGCAGCGACGCACGGATGCACGCCAAGACCGTAGGATCCTACGCAGTGCCGTAGGGGACCGCACCGCCACTTCCCAGCAAATTAGGGACACTGTTGCTCCTGGGGTATCGGCGAGGACCATTCGCAATCGTCTCCATGAAGCTGGGCTACGGTCCCGCACACCGTTAGGCCGTCTTCCGCTCAAGCCCCAACATCGTGCAGCCCGCCTCCAGTGGTGTCGCGACAGGCGTGAATGGAGGGACGAATGGAGACGTGTCGTCTTCAGCGATGAGAGTCGCTTCTGCCTTGGTGCCAATGATGGTCGTATGCGTGTTTGACGCCGTGCAGGTGAGCGCCACAATCAGGACTGCATACGACCGAGGCACACAGGGCCAACACCCGGCTTCATGGTGTGGGGAGCGATCTCCTACACTGGCCGTACACCACTGGTGATCGTCGAGGGGACACTGAATAGTGCACGGTACATCCAAACCGTCATCGAACCCATCGTTCTACCATTCCTAGACCGGCAAGGGAACTTGCTGTTCCAACAGGACAATGCACGTCCGCATGTATCCCGTGCCACCCAACGTGCTCTAGAAGGTGTAAGTCAACTACCCTGGCCAGCAAGATCTCCGGATCTGTCCCCCATTGAGCATGTTTGGGACTGGATGAAGCGTCGTCTCACGCGGTCTGCACGTCCAGCACGAACGCTGGTCCAACTGAGGCACCAGGTGGAAATGGCATGGCAAGCCGTTCCACAGGACTACATCCAGCATCTCTACGATCGTCTCCATGGGAGAATAGCAGCCTGCATTGCTGCGAAAGGTGGATGTACACTGTACTAGTGCCGACATTGTGCATGCTCTGTTGCCTGTGTCTATGTGCCTGTGGTTCTGTCAGTGTGATCATGTGATGTATCTGACCCCAGGAATGTGTCAATAAAGTTTCCCCTTCCTGGGACAATGAATTCACGGTGTTCTTATTTCAATTTCCAGGAGTGTATATATACTCCTTACTGTCATTTCTTGTTAACAATATTAGCTAATTCCCAAGAATAAGCGGATTTCACTCAGTTAATACTCGGCAGAAATCGAACCTGCATTTGGATCGGACTTGCTTAACTCTTGTGCAGAAAGGTGTGCAGTATACTGCTGCATTCATTTTCAATAAGCTACCACCCGAATTCAAAAATCTTAGCAGTAATCCACGCGCTTTCAAATGGAAACTGAAGAGTTTCGTCAGGGGTCACTCGTTCTGTTCTGTCGAAGAGTTGCTTGAAAAATTAAGTTCATTCTTGTTGTATTGCTGATTGCGTTTACTTAAGTTTATGGATTGACTTTTTCGGGTTCATAAACATTTTATTTTTATCTGTTATTACTTTTACGTTGTAATTTCATGTACTGGCACGTTCCTTGACCTTGGAGATTTGCTCCTCAATTTGGTGCCACAGAACTTGACGTGTAAATAAATAAATAAATAAATAATCCAAAAAATAAATAATAAACTTAAATCTTAAAAACTAGTAGACAGGACACAACACTTGCTTGGATCACTAGTCACAGCCTTTAATGCCACCATACTTCTGCGATGATTAAGCAGATATCTGCTTCCCTTTAAGAAGCCACAGAATTCCGAATTGTACTTCAAATTAAGTTTCACCATCATTATTGCTTTCACTTGAGTTTTGACGCCCTTGCCTTATACATCAAAGAAAATGCGCACTCGGCTGTTACCATGAACACATAACAGAAACTCCGCAATGTTAGACGTAAGAGATACAGTATATTTGAATGTGAAGTACTGAAACATTTGTATCTGACGCGCATCAGTGACAGCTTTTTCTATGCTCAGTTTTTCTATTTGCTGAGATGTGACAGATTGCTGCATATTAACACGCTCTAGGAACAAGTCATTATCATTCGGAGTTTGGTAACACATTTGTATTACACTTGTAGCATTCTTGTATCTCATCCCAAGAATGTACATACGGCAAAAGAACGCATTTGTTGTCTGAATAGGTATTAAATGATCCATCCACTGTTATAATACGATTTCTAAAAACCGGTACATTTCGGCGTTCCGGCAGAACCCGACGTAGAGAAGGGAACGACTCTAGAAATCGGAACTGTCCTAGCCTAATCGGAACGCTTTACGTATGAGCCACTATGGACTACAGCTATTCCACCTGATTCTCTTTTCTTTTTTTTCACATTTCTCTCATTATTTCTCAACGTTTCTCCCTTCTTTCTTCTGTCTGGGTTCTTCATGGAAATCTTGGAAATCTTGCAATTTTTTTGTGAGCGGCAGTCATTCCTAGTAGTTTCTCTATGTTCCTTCCAGTATATATATACAGGGTGAGTCACCTAAGATTACCGCTGGATATATTTCGTAAACCACATCAAATACTGACGAATCGATTCCACAGACCGAACGTGAGGAGAGGGGCTAGTGTAATTGGTTAATACAAACCATAAAAAAATGCACGGAAGTACTTTTTTAACACAAACCTACGTTTTTTTAAATGGAGCCCCGTTAGTTTTGTTAGCACATCTGAACATACAAACAAATACGTAATCAGTGCCGTTTGTTGCATTGTAAAATGTTAATTACATCCGGAGATATTGTAACCTAAAGTTGACACTTGAGTACCACTGCTCCGCTGTTCGATCGTGTGTATCGGAGAGCACCGAATTACGTAGGGATCCAAAGGGAACGGTGATGGACCTTAGGTACAGAAGAGACTGGAACAGCACATTACGTCCACATGCTAACACCTTTTTATTGGTCTTTTTCACTGGCGCACATGTACATTACCATGAGGGGTGAGGTACACGTACACACGTGGTTTCCGTTTTCAATTACGGAGTGGAATAGAGTGTGTCCCGAAATGTCAGGCCAATAGATGTTCAATGTGGTGGCCATCATTTGCTGCACACAATTGCAATCTCTGGCGTAATGAATGTCGTACACGCCGCAGTACATCTGGTGTAATGTCGCCGCAGGCTGCCACAACACGTTGTTTCAAATCCCCTGGGGTTGTAGGGACATCACGGTACACATTCTCCTTTAACGTACCCCACAGAAAGAAGTCCAGAGGTGTAAGATCAGGAGAGCGGGCTGGCCAATTTATGCGTCCTCCACGTCCTATGGTAATGTACACGTGTGTCAGTGAAAAATACCAATAAAAAGGTGTTAATATGTGGACGTAATGTGCTGTTCCAGTCTCTTCTGTACCTAAGGTCCATCACCGTTCCCTTTGGATCCCTACGTAATTCGGTGCTCTCCGATACACACGATCGAACAGCGCAGGAGTGGTACTCAAGCGTCAACTTTAGGTTACAATATCTCCGGATGTAATTAACATTTTACAATGCAACAAACGGCACTGATTAGGTATTTATTTATATGTTCAGATGTGCTAACAAACCTAACGTGGTTCCATTTAAAAAAACGTAGGTTTGTGTTTAAAAAAAGTACTTCCGTGCATTTTTTTATGATTTGTATTAACCAATAACTCTAGCCCCTCTCCTCACGTTCGATCTGTGGAATCGGTTCGTCAGTATTTGATGTGGTTTAAGAAATATATCCAGCGGTAACGTTAGGTGACTCACCCTATATATATATATATATATATATATATATATATATATATATATATATATATATACTCCTGGAAATTGAAATAAGAACACCGTGAATTCATTGTCCCAGGAAGGGGAAACTTTATTGACACATTCCTGGGGTCAGATACATCACATGATCACACTGACAGAACCACAGGCACATAGACACAGGCAACAGAGCATGCACAATGTCGGCACTAGTACAGTGTATATCCACCTTTCGCAGCAATGCAGGCTGCTATTCTCCCATGGAGACGATCGTAGAGATGCTGGATGTAGTCCTGTGGAACGGCTTGCCATGCCATTTCCACCTGGCGCCTCAGTTGGACCAGCGTTCGTGCTGGACGTGCAGACCGCGTGAGACGACGCTTCATCCAGTCCCAAACATGCTCAATGGGGGACAGATCCGGAGATCTTGCTGGCCAGGGTAGTTGACTTACACCTTCTAGAGCACGTTGGGAGGCACGGGATACATGCGGACGTGCATTGTCCTGTTGGAACAGCAAGGTCCCTTGCCGGTCTAGGAATGGTAGAACGATGGGTTCTATGACGGTTTGGATGTACCGTGCACTATTCAGTGTCCCCTCGACGATCACCAGTGGTGTACGGCCAGTGTAGGAGATCGCTCTCCACACCATGATGCCGGGTGTTGGCCCTGTGTGCCTCGGTCGTATGCAGTCCTGATTGTGGCGCTCACCTGCACGGCGCCAAACACGCATACGACTATCATTGGCACCAAGGCAGAAGCGACTCTCATCGCTGAAGATGACACGTCTCCATTCGTCCCTCCATTCACGCCTGTCGCGACACCACTGGAGGCGGGCTGTACGATGTTGGGGCGTGAGCGGAAGACGGCCTAACGGTGTGCGGGACCGTAGCCCAGCTTCATGGAGACGGTTGCGAATGGTCCTCGCCGATACCCCAGAAGCAACAGTGTCCCTAATTTGCTGGGAAGTGGCGGTGCGGTCCACTACGGCACTGCGTAGGATCCTACGGTCTTGGCGTGCATCCGTGCGTCGCTGCGGTCCGGTCCCAGGTCGACGGGCACGTGCACCTTCCGCCGACCACTGGCGACAACATCGATGTACTGTGGAGACCTCACGCCCCACGTGTTGAGCAATTCGGCGGTACGTCCACCCGGCCTCCCGCATGCCCACTATACGCCCTCGCTCAAAGTCCGTCAACTGCACATACGGTTCACGTCCACGCTGTCGCGGCATGCTACCAGTGTTAAAGACTGCGATGGAGCTCCGTATGCCACGGCAAGCTGGCTGACACTAACGGCGGCGGTGCACAAATGCTGCGCAGCTAGCGCCATTCGACGGCCAACACCGCGGTTCCTGGTGTGTCCGCTGTGCCGTGCGTGTGATCATTGCCTGTACAGCCCTCTCGCAGTGTCCGGAGCAAGTATGGTGGGTCTGACACACCGGTGTCAATGTGTTCTTTTTTCCATTTCCAGGAGTATATATATATATATATATATATATATATATATATATACTAACCGTACAGTGGTGAATGAGGTACCGTTAGAAAGTTGTAATCGGCTTCTGACATTGCATTCCAATTTCGCGTTAAAACTTACTATTTGCGGGCAATTTTAAAGTAAAAGGTTCGTACCTATATTTTCCATGCTAATGTATTAATCACGAATAAGAGTCCATTTTCATGTTATCTCGTTACAAATATCATTTTGTTTTGAAGTACTTAATAGCTGGATACTTTGTATTCAACATTGTCATTGATAATAGCGTGATCTCTGCGTTAGCCCATTGTCTCTGCCCGTCGTACCAAGTGTCAGTGGTATGACAGGGACGATCATCCAAAGACAAAAAGTGTAGTAAACAAGGGCTCTAAAATGCTATGCACATATCATCTCTTCTACTGGAAACTCTTCACGTTCCATATTTTGGAAGGAGGCAGTATGTACGAAAACAAGAAAAAATTAAATGTGGTCTCTAAAACGCATATCTTAAGAACTGTGTACACTTGTTCAGTAGATGAGATGTGTTTCACACTAGCGAAGATGAACAAGTGCTCATAGCTCTTACGTTACGCACTTCAGAGCCCATGTATAATGGACAGTTTTTCTTGTTTTGCTCTATACTACCACATCTAAAAATATGGAAAGCAAAGAGCTAGCAGTAGAAGATATTAGTTTCGCAGCATCGAAGATGCAATTTAGAACCCATGTTTCCTAGACTTTCTTGCTTCGAATGATCATTCCTGCCATAACCTCGAATATTGGCTGTTCTCCCTGAGATATCTTCTATACAGCCTTATCGAGACAGAGCGCTTTTTCCCTCTTAATAACTCTTGCATTAATGTCGTCTTTCTCCTAAATATCTTGTTGATTTACTTCCACTAGAGGGGTGAATCTGTTAGTTCTCTCAATTTTTCCGTATTTACTTTACATTATCTTCATGACTGCCTTAGTATTTCTCCTAAAGTAGTTTGATAAATGTAACCTAACCACATACATACTATCCTCTGCCTCTGCCAGGCACTTAAATGTGATTTGCAGAGTATCCATTTGGATGTATAGAGTAGGAGTAGTTGTCAAGCAGATAGGATTTAACTTCGTTTCAAAACTTTCATTACCTAACAGTACCTCGAATCCACAAAGGAAGCGGTCAAATATTTTTATGGCTGCATGCTTTGCTCCTGTTATTTTCAAATAATGCCTTATTCTTCAAGAAAAAACGTCACAGTAGAGTAAATGTCTTGTGAGAGTGTTGTTAATATGTCTAATTTTATAAACAATTTCCTACACGATGTTCGAGGATGGACACCAGATATTACTGAAGTCAAGCGTTTGAAACGTCTATAATACGTGATTTCGAAACCATTTTCTAATCAGTGTGCCCTCCCAGGAATTCTGAACAACAAACGTTACATATTTCCCTTCTTCCGTGTTATATTGTTTAGAAATGTCAATTTTTACACTTAAAGAGAGCTAAAATCGTAGTGCCCTGTGACTACAGTTTCAATAAGTAACGACTGAAATCAGTCAACTGATAAAAATACCTGGGTATTACAATTTGTACGGCACTGGCAATTATGAGGAAAATGCAATAAGTCTACATAAGAGGTTGCTTGCAAAACACTAGTGCTACCCATCTTAGAATGTTGCTCAAGAGTTGAGCCCCGCACCAGATAGGACTATCAGGTGATACTCAAAGTATTCAAAGAAAGGCGGCACGAATGGTCACAGGTTTGCCTGACACATTGGCAAGCATTAAGGTGATGCAGAACATCTTGAACTGGTAGCCGCCTGATTATAGACGCGAACTGTTCCGCGAAAGCCTACTTACCAAGTTTCAGGAAACATCTTAAGCGAAGAACCTAGGTATAAACTATAACCTTTATCAAAACTGGACATATCCGTCACAAGAAAGTTATCTGCGATCCCTATTTATACAAAATATGTTTTTTTCTATCTGTCGATCGCCGTTTTCTGTTTCAAAGTTGCCGGTTTAGGCAATGTCGCCCATCCTCAGGTCTGTTAAACAACAAGATAGATTACAATTGTGTCTAATCCTGTCTTTACAAAACTTAAAAAATTTTGTGAGGTAATTACAATACAAAAGTTGTATAACATACCATCTGTCGTAGTTACAGAGTACTCTGTTTTAACAGAACTATCACTTCACTGTCAACCGGCCAGAGTGGCCTTGCGGTTCTAGGCGCTACAGTCTGGAGCCGCGTGACCTCTACGGTCGCAGGTTCGAATCCTGCCTCGGGCATGGATGTGTGTGATGTCCTTAGGTTAGTTAGGTTTAAGTAGTTCTAAGTTCTAGGGGACTGACGACCACAGCAGTTAAATCCCATAGTGCTCAGAGCCATTTTGAACTTCACTGTCGTATACTAAAACAATACTCGCTTGCTGATGCTCCCTTATAGCTAGAATTTAAAAGGAATTTGATTGATACAAACACCTTCAGGGTTAAAGAGAGCCCTCTATCCATACTAACGGATTTAAAGTACACTAGTGGAATAATACATTTATTTTTATATTGAAATTTTAAAAAAAAATATCGGTGCGCAATGCTTGTAGCGTTATGCGCAGATCAAAAACCTTTTTAAAAATTTTAATAATTTTTTTTAAATTTTAGTATGCTTGCGAAGCTAAGAAATTCTCATACATATTTTGTGTATAATGCTTACGAACGTTTCACATATGCATTATTTGAGAATTGTGATTGAAATCAGTTAGCATAGATAGGGGCTCTTATAGTGCTGCAGGCGTTTGCACCAATCGCATTTATTTTGAAATCATAATATAAAGGCACAGTACAAGAGTGTGGTTTTAGTACTTAACGGTGAACTGATAGTTTCCTCTGTAACTACGGCATATGGTATGTTGTATAACTTTTGTATTGTAATTTGGTTTAAAAAAATTTAATCTTTCTAAACATACGATTCGAACCGACTTGTAATTTATTTTGTTGTTCAAGGGATCTGAAGATGGGCGACATTGGCCGAAACAGGTAATTTTTGAAAGTCAACGGACAGAAAAATAAGCCTGCTTTGTATAAACTATAACCGTCGGCGTATCATTCCCGTAGGGACCGCGAATACAAGACTAGCCTAATTACGGCACACACAGAGGCATTTAAGCGATCATTCTTCCCACTCGCCGTACACAAATTGAACGGTAAGGAGCCCTAATAAGTAGTATAATGTGAAGTTCCCTCTGCCATGTTCTTCACAGTGGTTTGTAGACTACAGATCTAGATTTAGATAATGCTACCAATACAACGTCGAAACTGTCATAGTACTAACTGCCACTGTTCACCAACCCCTAAAACTAGAGACTACCTTATCGTATGACTCATGATAGTAAGTGAAGTAAAAACACAAAATGCCCGTATTCCTAACTAACATTGCACACCGTGGAATACCCCACATTTCCAAAGGCCTTGGGCAATCTTATTGTACATTCTTTGATACTAGATGCAGTAAAGCCCGAAAATGGCACATTCTTAAATAAAGGAAATTTCTACAAGTCCAGATGCACAAGACTCATGACAGGTATCGGCATAATGAACAAATTAAAACCACGAAATAGCCATATTTGTTGCTGATGCTGTGCGTCGTTGAATTTTCCCAATTGTTGGTGGATGTAAATGTCAGATAACATGCAAGGACAAGCGACTGTGTTGAGATATCACTTCCTTAGATCACACTATGGAGTTCACTATTTGGAACAAGATGAAACTTTAAATTGACCACATAGCGTTTACCTCCCCGATAGGCTTTTAAATCCCCAGTGGGCGACACTACTTGTGAGTGTGGAGTTGAAATACACACACACACACATACATACACACTCGCGCGCACTCGCAAGCTCGCGGGAGAGAGGGAGGAGTGGTGCAGAGACAGGGGGGGGGGGGGGGCAATGAACAAGAGAAGGGCGAGAGGGGTGCGAGAGGGGAGACAGAGGCGGTTCCGGGGAGGGGATGGTAAGGCGAGAACACAGTAGTGTAAGAGGTCTACAACAGTCTAAGCATCAATCTCTAAAGCTTATATGCCTCTTCGCTGTAAACCGATTTCTCTGTTAAGAGCTTTCCTCCATGTCGCTTTATGGCTTGGGATCACGACAACACCAAACACACAATGAAAGCGCTCATTTCTCAGTGTTCCTTTCACTTTGCTTCCAGGGTTTATGCCTTTCAAAATATGTCACAAAAAGCTTATGCCTTGTGAATTACGTTTTCCTCATTGATACAACAGTTGCTCTAGTTAATCTCAGACTTGTACAATAGTGTTACATGATTTACAACCTGATTTCACACAAAGCAGACCTACAGTAATACGCAAAACTTGAAACACTCTTCAATCTTCAAGTTGTAAAATGCGTGCTTTGTCTCTCATTAATACAAAATGTATCGACAGTGACGAAAGAAGTTATTTTTTTAAATAGTTGGGGCAGAAAATTATCGATTCTAACCAAATACAGATAGAAATGAAGCATTCTGTACTTTCTCTCCTATTAATTGTACGTTCATCATTATAATATATGCATTTATGGTTACATTATCTGATGAAAAGTACCCGTACACCTCTATGTAATGCGGAATTGACCACTAAAATTCACGAGAGGTGGATCCTTCAGAATCAAAGGAGGCAGTGGGTATTCTGTTGTCAGTAGAGGAGCTGTAACAGCAGAATGGGTCGGTCAGGAAAGGTCAGTGACCTCGAACGTCGATTAGTCATTGGATGTCACCTCAGTAACAAATCCAATTGCCCAAGTCGCCTGTTGGTGTTGCAGCTGTGAAGTGGAAGAGCGAGGGAACAACCACGGCTCAACTAAGACCAGGTAGGCGCCATGTACGGGCGAGTGTTGTAGCTGGAGGATAGCGTACCAAGGAAATCATGGTATTTGCCTGGTCGGTGTCTCAAACTAGTGATTGATCCTAGAATCACACCCCAGGATAGCCGAGACCGCTAACGCGCTGCTTCCTGGACCCAGGTAGGCGCGCCGGCCCCGGATCGAATCGGCCCGGCGGATTAACGACGACTGCCGGTGTGCCGGCCAGCCTGGATGTGGTTTTTAGGCGGTTTTCCACATCCTACTAGGTGAATGCCGGGCTGGTCCCCACGTCTCGCCTCAGTTACAAGACTCACAGACATTTGAAACACATTCACGTTGTTTCACGATTTACACTAGACGCAGACAGCTGGGGTACATTAATTCCATCCCGGGGGATATGGGGTGGCGGCAGTAAGGGCATCGGGCCACCCCTTAAAATTAACCATGCCAAATCCGTGCTTAACCCGCCGACACTGCGCACAATGTGGGATAAAGGCAGCAGCAAAAGAAAATATTGATTTTAGAATCACATGAAGAAATACACACTAGAAACAGCCATAACCAGTTTTCTGCGTTTTGTACTGTTTCTGTTGTTGTGAAACATGAGGAGGCGTTTTGTGAGCGTTTTTGAGTGTTACGATTTCTACATATTAAAGTGCTGCATAATACATTACGGCTGTTTGCGGGATATTGTTAATTCGTTAGTTACAGAGTTCTGTGATGAGTAAAATTCTATGACTTTTAAATCTGAATCTACATCTACATACATACTCCACAGGCCACCGTACGGTGCGTGGCGGAGAGTACCGTGTAGCCGGCCGCAGTGGCCGAGCGGTTCTAGGAGCTTCAGTCTGGAACCGCGTGACCGCTACGGTCGGAGGTTCGAATCCTGCCTCGGGCATGGATGTGTGTGATGTTCTTAGGTTAGTTAGGTTTAAGTAGTTCTAAGTTCTAGGGGACTGATGACCTCAGATGTTAAGTCCCATAGTGTTCAGAACCATTTGAACCAATTTAGTACCATGTAACACTCCTACGTATTTCCTTTCCTGCTCCACTCATAAGCAGAGCGATGGAAAAACGGCTATCTATATACCTCCATACGAGCCCTAATTTCTCTTATATATGTGGTATTTAGAAAGCTGAGTAGGTTGCAAGGTAATAAGTCATTAACTAAATACAAAATGACTTTACTCATCCAAAATGACGCATTTCGGTGACACCATCATCAGATAATCTGTCAAAAATAGAACATGACGTATATGTACATGAGACAAAAAACAGTTACAAAACAAACATACAAAGTTCTTCTAGATGTATAAACATAAGGCACATACCCTGGCACTGAAGGTAACCAGGGGACCTGATAATTACATGGTATTAGCGTAACCAACCTCAGCAGGCTGAACAAAAATACTGAGCTGTATAGGAAGTAAATTTTAACACCAGACAGCGTTACGTGAATGGCTATGGGATATTGCAGCGTCATCAAGCCCAGCGAAGAATTTATTATCAATAACAAAAATTCAATACAATACTTCAAATTTATAATAGAAAGAGACAACAATATGAAGAGGAAAAGGTTTTTTTTTTCAGGTTGCTTGTCCTCCTGGCTAGCAGCGCACACTAACGCGCTGCTTCCCGAGCGGGAAGGCGTGCCGGTCCCCTGGTCCCCGGATTAGTGTCGAGGTCTGGTGTGCCGGCCAGCCTGTGGGTGGTTTTTAAGGCGGTTTTCGAACTGCCTCAGCGAATTCTGGCTGGTTCCCCTTATTCCACCTCAGTTACACTACGTTGGCGATTGCTGCGCAAACACTGTCTCCAGGTACACATATATCATAATTACTCTACTTTTTCCCTTTCCTGCTTATTGTTTTATTATTGATATTGCATTTTACTCTTTAAGCATATTAACTTGTTATGGTCCCTATCACTTGTTTTTTTACTCCTTGACAGAGTCATATGGTTGCTACGTGTTGCTTTGCTTATGGTTTAATAATATGTTCTACCTTGTCTGCTCAAATTGTGCTGCTGTACAGCGCGTGAGTGCTCACTAGTACAAGCCATAAACGTTGCTCTTGACTGGTCATTTTGCCATGCTAAATTGAATTGTCTGACGTGATATGATTATTTTTCTTGACCGAGCACACTACGTAGCACAGTTAATGTATTGTGATGTTGGGTCCTCTCAACCGTACACAGGAGCAGTGATCTTGTAGTTTTGATCACATGTATTACAGCCACCATTTTAATAAATTATGTTTTTTTCTTATTTGCTGTTGGTACTTCTGTATTTTACATTTGGTATGTGCTGTATGTAAAAATTTTAACGCCATAGAGCAATGCTACTGCGTGCACAAAACATAGTCTACATCGTTACTACCGCAAATAATATGGCATCTTGTAAGCAACCTTTGTGTATTGTTATTGAACGGGGGACCTAGAAACGACGGAGAGGCTTCGTCCCGCCGTAGCCCTCGATGGTTCACAGCCCCACAACAGGCCACAGCAGTCCACCCGCCTCATCGCCGCCCCTCGCCGAACCCAGGGTTATTGTGCGATTCGGCCCCCAGTGGAACCCCCCCCCCCCCCCCCACACACACACACCGGGAACGTCTCAGACCAGACGAATGTCACCCCAATGTTTGGTTAGTAGAGAAACTCAGTATCAAGGCAATGGTGACTGTTTTTTCCGATGCTTCTGGAGTGATCAGTTGTGAATCTTTCCTTGAGGGCACAACAATGACAGGACAGACTACAAGCTGGAGTTACTACTACCATTGCAAGTAGCAAGTGGTTCTGGCATGCATTCCATATCAGCATAAGCTATAAAAGGCAGCCTCAGCTTGTTGCTAAACTTGATAAATATTGTACAATGCTTCTTGTCACTGACTGTCTGATACCATGTACGTTGACCATGTGTGCATCTAACTTTTCTTTAGATTGGAAATAAGCAGACAACGCTCAGCTTACATACTGTAATGGATCTGCAATGGACAGTAATACTACTACGCCCTAACCTAGAAAGGTTTTTATGCAATAGAAATGCTATGTATCTGTGTTAATAACCTGTACAATTAATATATTTACATGTTTCTTATGATGGTGCTTTGTGACATACAACAATGCAATGTGGAAGTATTTTTTCATCTTTTTTGTCTACCATGGTCATCCACTCGTAATCAAAATACTGGCCGTCATAGACATTAACAGAGAAGCCTTCATTCCGCTTTTCAGATACACTGACAAAAAAAACCGCAACACCAAGGAGGAGATGTGTGACATAAAAGAAAGTTAGTAGGTGTGTTTCTACATCTGAAAGATGATGTTTATTCAAATTTCGAGCCAGTCGCATAAGAGATGCGCTAGTAGCGCCACTGCGATGATGTAAAACAAGTTTGCATTAAACACACGCTGTAACGGTCGTGATCGATAGCTATCTTTGAGATTGGACGTGGTGGGTTGATTTTATTCAAGAGTGCCTTCAATTCGACAAAAACGTCATTATCAACGCCTCACTGAGTTTGAATGAGGTCGTGTAATATGGTTACGTGGAGCTGGGTGTTCCTTCTGCGATACTGGAGAAAGACTTGAGAAAGAAGTCACTGTACATGATACTGGCAGCAGTGGTCACGGGAATTTATGGGTACAAGAAGACCGGGCTCCGGACCGCCACTTGACATTACCGAGAGGGGAGACGATCGTGTTCGACGTGTGGCTCTGACTCATCGCACTGCATGTGCAGCAGAAATCTGAGCAGCACATTGCACCATAATGACCCAAAGAACTGTTACAAATCGATTACTTCCAGGAGAGCTCCGAGCCATACGCTCTGTGGCGTGCATGCCACTGATCGCAAACCACCGCCGTTTTCGACTTCAGCGGTGTCAACCGAGAGCTGATTGAAGGGCACGTTGGAGATCTGTTGTGTTTTCTGACGAAAGCTGGTTCTGCCTCGGTGCCAGTGATGGCCATGTGCTGGTTAGAAGGAGGCCAGCTAAGCGCCTGCAACCAACCTGTCTGCGTGCTAGATACACAGAACCGGCACCTAGAGTTATGGTCTTGGATCCGATTTCGTATGGCAGCTGCAGCACTTTTGCAGTTATCCCATGCAGCCTGACCGCAAATTTGTACGTCAGTCTGGTGATCCGACTTGTTGTGCTGCCATTCACGAACAGCATTCCAGGCGATGTTTTCCAACTGGATAACGTTTGCCCACATACCGCTGTTGTAACCCAACATGCGCCACAGAGTGTCCACTTGTTGCCTTGGCCTGCTCGATCACCAGATTCGTCTCCAATCGAGCACATATAAGACATCATCGAACGACAACTCCAGCGACATCTACAAACAGCGTTAACCGTCCCTGTATTGACAGTCCAAGTGTAAAAGGTGTGGAAATCCATGCCACAAACTGACATCCGGCACCTGTACAACACAATGCATACACATTTGCATGCTTCCATTCAACATTCTGCCGATTACACTGGTTATTAATGTACCAGCATTTCACATTTGCAATGGCTTATCTCGCGCTTACATTAACCTGTGATCTTGCAATATTAATCACTTAAATATGTTACCGAGACAAATGTTTTCCCGAAATTTCACGGCTCTACATTAATTATTTTTAGTTTTGCGATTTTTTCCCGTCAATGCATATGAACATGCTTCAGCTCTGTAAGAAACAATATGTTAGCGAAGTTTTATTTGTTTACATATGAAAAATAGATACAAATTGCGAATCTTTATTTAAAGGGTGAAAACCTGATACAATTGAGTACTTGAAAGAGACATAGTGGTATAAGTTAATATTTATTACTGTATGGTTCAAATGGCTCTGAGCACTATGGGACTTAACACCTTAGGTCATCAGTTCCCTAGAACTTAGAACTACTTAAACCTAACTAACCTATGAACATCACACACAGCCATGCCCGAGGCAGGATTCGAACCTGCGACCGTAGCAGTCCCGCGGTTCCGGACTGCAGCGCCGAGAACCGCATGGCCACCGCGGCCGGCTATTTCCGTATGTCTATATGGTATCACTTTTGGTAGTTTAGTATGTAGTCCTGCATAAAACCCTTTATTTTCGTTAACGTTAACATGCTGTTGAGATGTTTTTTACAATGGTGATCCAGACTGTCTCTCTTGAATAGTCTCCAGTTTCTTTAACAGCTTGTCAATAACATTAGTGGAGTAGCACTCATAGCTAATTTCGGGTGGCATTAAACGCACATTCTTAGTATTTAGGTACACCGATTTCAATTTACCTGAATTGAGCAAGAGAAAGTTGCAGATTAGTGAAATATTATGCTGTACTAAGCGTACGCGTCCTCCGTAAGACAAATCTTTAACTGTAAAAACTATCAGATGAGTAAGTTTTAGAATAGAAGGTCAATCAGCTATTCGTCTTCCTCCCTTGAAGGATTGTGTCTTTGACTCGTTTCGGCCTCCTTCTCAGTTATTCGTAAATTATAAAAGGAAAGTACAGGTGTTTAAAGTCGTAAAACCGTATGTAAAACTGAGTAAGATCTTTATAGAAAAAGCAATAAAGGAGTAGCCTATCTGGTACATATTCCTGGCTGCTGTACTTCAGGCTGCCCGGTGTTCACACCATTGGCCATAAGCTTAGAAGATATGACACGGACCGAATAACAGGGAGGCATTCTGCTGAAAACTCTGTCGTGACTGCAACGAAAGCTATATCGACCAGACAGGCCGATTTAAGGAGCACACCTACGCCAGCATTAGGCTTACATATGCAAAAGGAGGGACATAATATTGATAACACTGACAAACAACCACAAATTTTACTGGAAGTTGAAAAAAGTAAACAATTAGATTCTTTAGAAGAACTGGAGATTTATGTTGCGAAACGGTGGAAAGCGAACAAACTCCTCAAGGCTTAGAATGAGACTGCAACACATACAAATTTTAATATTCACACCGATCTATTCAGTTGCGTTGGTCGCTGTGTCCTGAATGTACGCTCTAGCTAATGATGGGACTTCCCTGCGACCGAGTACTGCCATTTTCCGCCCGGGCCATGCCCTCACTGCCGAGAACTAACGTAATCACTTCGCAGCCGGAAGACGAGACAGAGCGATTTTCAGCGGAACGTCGCCCTGTCAACCGGTCCGTGTCGTCTCTTCTGAGATTACAGGTAATGGTATGCATATCTAGCAGCCAGAAATGTAGCGCCTTAAACCGTCGGAAACATGCACCGTGGCGATCGCTCCTTTTTTCCTTTTACTATAAAGACCTTCCTGTTTTAGATGTGGTTTTATAGCTTTATCGGACTGTACGTTTTTATATAACTTCTTTGTAAAATTTACACCCTTAATAGTTTTTGCAATTAAAGATTTGCCTTGTGGAAGACACACGTATCTAGCATAAAGAGTGAGAAAAGAAAATTCACATTTTGATGTACATTAATAATTCCCCGATTTTTAGTAGTACGTTCAGTTTGGTAATGCGTGAACGAATGTTCACCAAATGCGGCTCACAGCTATGATCCACAAGTATTTTAATTGTTCATTATTTAAATCACAAGCACAGACAGCAAACATACTTTACTCATTTCAACGTCTTAAAACTTGTTGTTGTTGTGGTCTTCAGTCCTGAGACTGGTTTGATGAAGCTCTCCATGCTAATCTATCCTGTGCAAGCTCCTTCATCTCCCAGTACCTACTGCAACCTACATCCTTCTGAATCTGCTTAGAGTATTCATCTCTTGGTCTCCTTCTACGATTTTTACCCTCCACGCTGCCCTCCAATGCTAAATTTGTGATCCCTTGATGCCTCAGGGCATGTCCTACCAACCGATCCCTTCTTCTAGTCAAGTTGTGCCACAAATTCCTCTTCTCCCCAATCCTATTCAATATCTCCTCATTAGTTATGTGATCTACCCATCTAATCTTCAGCATTCTTCTGTAGCACCACATTTCGAAAGCTTCTATTCTCTTCTTGTCCAAACTATTTATTGTCCATGTTTCACTTTCATACATGGCTACACTCCATACAAATACTTTCAGAAACGACATCCTGACACTTAAATCTATACTCGATGTTAACAAATTTCTTTTCTTCAGAAACGCTTTCCTTGCCATTGCCAGTCTACATTTTATATCCTCTCTGCTTCGACCATCATCAGTTATTTTGCTCCCCAAATAGCAAAACTCCTTTAAGTGTCTCATTTCCTAATCTAATTCCCTCAGCATCACCCGACTTAATTCGACTACATTCCATTATCCTCGTTTTACTTTTGTTGATGTTCATCTTATATCGTCCTTTCAAGACACTGTCCATTCCGTTCAACTGCTCTTACAAGTCCTTTGCTATCTCTGACAGAATTACAATGCCATCGGCGAACGTCAAAGTTTTTATTTCTTCTCCCTGGATTTTAACACCTACTCCAAATTTTTCTTTTGTTTCCTTTACTGCTTGCTCAATATACAGATTGAATAACATCACGGAGAGACTACAGCCCTGTCTCACTCCCTTCCCAACCGCTGCTTCCCTTTCATGCCCCTCGACCCTTATAACTGCCATCTGGTTTCTGTACAAATTGTAAATAGCCTTTCGCTCCCTGTATTTTACCCCTGCCACCTATAGAATTTGAAAGAGAGTATTCCAGTCAACATTTTCAAAAGCTTTCTCTAAGTCTACAAGTGCTATAAACGTAGGTTTGCCTTTCCTTAATCTTTCTTCTAAGATAAGTCGTAAGGTCAGTATTGCCTCACGTGTTCCAATATTTCTACGGACTCCAAACTGATCTTCTCCAAGGTCGGCTTCTACCAGTTTTTCCATTCGTCTGTAAATAATTGGCGTTACTATTTTGCAGCTGTGCTGGCCGCGGTGGTCTAGCGGTTCTAGGCGCTCAGTCCGGAACCGCGCGACCGCTACGGTCGCAGGTTCGAATCTTGCCTCGGGCATGGATGTGTGTGATGTCCTTAGGTTAGTTAAGATTAAGTAGTTCTAAGTTCTAGGGGACTGATGACCACAGATATTAAGTCCCATAGTGCTCAGAGCCATTTGAACCATTTTCTTTTATTTTGCAGCTGTGGCTTATTAAACTGATAGTTCGGTAATTTTCACATCTGTCAACACCTGGTTTCTTTGGGATTGGAATTATTATATTCTTCTTGAAGTCTGAGGGTATTTCGCCTGTCTCGTACATCTTGCTCACAAGATGGTAGAGTTTTGTCAGGACTGGCTCTCCCAAGGCCGTCAGTAGTTCTAATGGAATGTTGTCTACTCCCGGGGCCTTGTTTCGACTCAGTCTTTCAGTGCTCTGTCAAACTCTTCACGCAGTATCGTATCTCCCATTTCATCTTCATCTACATCCTCTTCCACTTCCATAATACTGTCCTCAAGTACATCGCCCTTGTATAGACCCTCTATATACTCCTTCCACCTTTCTGCTTTCCCTTCTTTGCTTAGAACTGGGTTTCCATCTGAGCTCTTGATATTCATACAAGTGGCTCTCTTTTCTCCAAAGGTCTCTTTAATTTTCCTGTAGGCTGTATCTATCTTACCCCTAGTGAGATAAGCCTGTACATCCTTACATTTGTCCTCTGGCCATGTCTGCTTAGCCATTTTGCACTTCCTGCCGAACTCATTTTTGAGACATTTGTATTCCTTTTTGCCTGCTTCATTTACTGCATTTTTATATTTTCTCCTTTCATAAATTAAATTCAATATTTCTTCTGCTACCAAAGGATTTCTACTAGCCCTCGTCTTTTTACCTACTTGATCCTCTGCTGCCTTCACTACTTCGTCCCTCAGAGATACCCATTCGTCTTCTACCGTATTTCTTTCCCCCATTCCTGTCAATTGTTCCCATATGCTGTCCCTGAAACTCTGTACAACCTCTGGTTTAGTCAGTTTATCCAGGCCCCATCTCATTAAATTCCCAACTTTTTGCAGTTTCTTCAGTTTTAATCTACAGTTCATAACCAATAGATTGTGGTCAGAGTCCACATCTGCCCCTGGAAATGTCCTACAATTTAAAACCTGGTTCCTAAATCTCTGTCTTACCATTATATAATCTATCTGATACCTTTTAGTATCTCCAGGATTCTTCCATGTGTACAACCTTCTTTTATGACTCTTGAACCAAGTGTTAGCTATGATTAAGTTATGCTCTGTGCAAAATTCTACCAGACGGCTTCCTCTTTCATTTCTTTCCCCCAATCCATATTCACCTACTATGTTTCCTTCTCTCCCTTTTCCTACTCTCGAATTCCAGTCACCCATCACTATTAAATTTTCGTCTCCCTTCACAACCTGAATAATTTCTTTTACCTCATCATACATTTCTTCAATTTCTTCGTCGTCTGCAGAGCTAGTTGGCATATAAACTTGTACTACTGTAGTAGACATGGGCTTCGTGTCTATCTTGGCCACTATAATACGTTCACTATGCTGTTTGTAGTAGTTTACCCGCACTCCTATTTTTTTATTCATTATTAAACCTACTCCTGCATTACCCCTATTTGATTTTGTATTTATAACCCTGTATTCACCTGACCAAAAGTCTTGTTCCTCCTGCCACCGAACTTCACTAATTCCCACTATGTCTAACTTTAACCTATCTATTTTCCTTTTTAAATTTCTAACCTACCTGCCCAATTAAGGGATCCGACATTCCACGCTCAGTTCCGCAGAATGCCAGTTTTCTTTCTCCTGATAATGACGTCCTCTTGAGTAGTCCCCGCCCGGAGATCAGAATGGGGGAGTATTTAACCTCCGGAATATTTTACCCAAGAGGACGCCATCATCATTTAACCATACAGTAAAGCTGCATGCCCTCGGGAAAAATTACGGCTGTAGTTTCCCCTTGCTTTCAGCCGTTCGCAGTACCACAACAGCAAGGCCGTTTTGGTTAGTGTTACAAGGCCAGATCAGCCAATCATCCAGACTGTTGCCCCTGCAACTACTGATAAGGCTGCTGCCCCTCTTCAGGAACCACACGTTTGCCTAGCCTCTCAACAGATACCCCTCCGTTGTGGTTGCACCTACGATAAGGCTATCTGTATCGTTGAGGCACGCAAGCCTCCCCGCCAACGGCAAGGTCCATGGTTCATGGGGGGAGGACCTCTTAAAATAAACTTCTTAATTCTTCTTGTTGTACCACCTGAAGATGGCCACTGTGAACCAAAACCGTTAATGACTGTTTCAAAAATAGTTGTTGCAATACTGTGCACGTACAAAAAGAGCCACTAAACCGACCATCAAGTAAATTGCAGGACGAGATTTATGAGATGTCATGCAGAAACTTCAATGGTTTTTAACTATACAATAACTTTGTACTTTTGAGCAATGGTGTTGCAGGGAGATACTTTGTTGGAGAGATGTCGATACTGACACCACGATGAATGGAATATTCCGACATGCGACATGAATGGGACGTTGTCAGATCTTGTACTGGACGTTAGTGTGATAGTCGAGAGCAGGATAAGCAAAACGGGCTATATCAACGCACTTGATTGCGACCTGGGCATGGACGTCCGGTGTGGGTTATTGCGATTCCCTGCAGCACGTAGGTTCTTTTCGTAGAGTCGTGCAAAAAGTATATCGCGAGCACAGCGGTTCAGGGAACGGCAGAACCTCCTGAATCAAGTTCTGTGGGCAGACCTTTGATTATCGCAGAATGTAACTGTAGACAAGAATGTAGGCTGTGGATAGTTTGATCGCAGAGCAGCAAATCACTCTCCAGTCCAGTGTTGGACAACAACTAGCGGTGAGCAGAAGCACCTAACCACTTGGGCTACAAACGCAATGGCCCACACACATCACGCGTCACAGAGCGTTGGGATTACCATGGAGACTTGAGATCCGCTATTGGACACATGAAAGGCCGAGGAAGGTCGGCTTCACTAATGTGTGGCGATACACGTTGCTACACGTAGATGGCAGGGTATGAGTAGCCTTCGGGGGAAACCACATAACGACATGTATCCCGTTTGGAAGACGCACACCATTCAGAGGGCTGGTGGAGCTCTTCTCTTATGATTAATGTTAACAGTGAACAAAAAGATGCCCATTGTTAGGTGACATCGCCTTCTGAAATCTTCGATCTCACCTTCACTCTTATCAACTGACAAATAATGAAAACTTTTGTATTGGTAAATGAATATTTAAATGCGCCCTGAACTCAGCCCCATTTTTATGTAGCAATTTGATGATAGTAATCACCTCTAACAAATGGGAATTGTTTGGAGGAGTATCGCAGTCATTAGTAAATCACGCGAAACTATGTAATGAAATCGGTGAAAAACATAGCGTGTGACGTAGAGAGGCTAAACCGCTGGATCTGACTACAAGGTACCGTCACAACACAACAGAGCGGCCTTAGAGTTCGAGAGTGGTGAGCGTTAAGGGTCAACGACGGCGAATGATATGGGAGTGCTGTAGAAATACTGAGATATTAAACAATTTATGAAAGGATACCGAGGGCACAAGAGAAGTGTGACTGCTGAATGAGAAAATTATCGAACTAGTTTCACTTTTAACGAAGTATTGAACGTAGAGAAAGTGCGGCGCAGTCAATAGTAATAGTGTATGCCAACAGCTGGGACCGTAAAAAAAGTGGAAATAATAAGTTATTACTGAAACAGGATAATTGTAGGCGTCTTATTCCATTTAATCTTTTACCTACGAATCAATGTCAAGAAAACAAATGACGCACTCTAGCGGAGCTCACCATTATCTTGAAGATAACACAGGGCACATTATACGCATGTGTAGCAGAATACTTCCGCAAAGTAGAAGAGACATCAGAACACTGATTCAAGATGAAGACTACGGACTTTCAATGGTAATGATTAAAGTTCGCGTATCGCAGATTCCATCACTAATATTTCATTGCAGTCGGATTACATCATATGAGCAGACACAAGAACTCCGTTGCGCAAATAAACATTCAAAAATGTATAGACAGACATTATACCATGATTCATTTACTGTCGTCTCTCATCGGCGAACATTACTGCAGTTTAATGTGAGATGATGTGCAGCTGTTTATTTCATTAAAGCATCCCTTAGGCGACATGGTCATAATCTCCTACAGTTACGTAGAACAACCTCCTCGCGCCGGCCAGTGTGGCCGAGCGGTTCTAGGCGCTTCAGTCTGGAACCGCGCGATCACTACGGTCTCAGGTTCGAATCCTGCCTCGGGCATGGATGTGTGTGATGTCCTTAGGTTAGCTAGGTTTAAGTAGTTCTAAGTTCTAGGGGACTGATGACCTCAGATGTTGAGTCCCATAGTGCTCAGAGCCATTTGAACCAATCTCCTCGCTAACTGTTGCTTTGAACGTTACAAGTGGCCGTTACAATACGCTACGTTCGTAGAAGTAACTCAGTGTACCACTAAATATCTTTGTCTTGCAACAGCATCTATGTTTTCACGGTAAAGGCACCAGAACTTCAAAAAAAAAAAAATAATAATAATAACAATAAAATGGTGGTTTCAGCCACTCGTATTCAGAGGGTTAAGATATTAGATTCGTAGTCAGTGAAGGATTCAAATCTCTGCCTGGCCACCCAGATTTAGGTTTTCCGTGGCTTCATTAAATCGTATTAGGCACTACCAAGATGGTTTCTTGAATAAGACACAGCTACTTTCCATCCCCGCTGCTGTGCAATCCGATCCTGTGTTCCGTCTCCAGTGACCTATTCGTCCACAGGGCGTTAAATCTTAATCTTCACTCCTTCTTCCTTACTGTCGACATTCGAAAGTCACAGCAGAAATGTTATAAAAATCAGCACTGTACTTGGTTGTTCGTGCTTCGGGAAAACACTTGAATCACATGTAATTATTCTAGGTAGAGTTGCTCTTTACCAAAACTACGGTTCGGTAGTTTTGGCACAACACATAAATGACGTCGTAAATGATATAACTACCGGTAGTATTTGGTAGGGAAAGAAGCATGACTGAATGCATGAGAGAGAAGCTGGGAGCCGACGAATTCTCTTCGTTCGTTTCTTTGTTTATTTATTTGTTTTGCAGATAATTAGAATCTCACCTCGTTCAGTGTTTGTCCGACGAGCAATTTATGTCCTTACAAAATATAAATTGCATATTTTAAGTAACAAAAATTTGTTGATCGCCTAACTTCCACCCTTTCATGCAACCAAAACAATCACTTTTCGTGCAATTATTGTTTGCATGTACTAATATAAAAAATCTATATAATTATTGTTGTTTTTATTCAATAGAGTCTCTCATAATCCTCAAAGGCAAGAGCTTCCTGATATTACTGATAAACGTGAAAGTTGTTTGTAAATAACACAAACAAGCTCGACGAAGTATTGAAGCGATGTTTGATATGTTTCTGTTTGCCGTTTTTTTAAAATTTTACCTGTTTTCCAGGACACTGCGTTTTCTAGCACTATATGATAAATCTGTGTTGGTATTTTTAATTTTTACTACAACATCTCTCGGTTCCACGTTAAAAAAATCAACAATTTTCGAATAAAACCTGAACTAAACGTTGAAAATTTCAGTTTTGCTATAAATACTGTTCATTTTTAACTAATAGACAAGAGGATAACTATGCAGATCAAAAATTTTCCGTAGGTTTTGTGGCCCATTATATACCCTCACTCAGTTTCTAGACGGTCCACTGCTTCCAGTTTCTAGGGGAATGTAGTATGACACTGTTCGCTTACGCAATCAAAGCAATCGAAATCAGATAACTTAATGTACAGGTAACGCAGTTACGATCTTAACCGACCAACGCTAGTAGGAAAACTACCGTAGTCTACGCTTACTTATGATAGTCTAGCTAGCCTACAGTAGTTTTACAACTCTAATTCTAGGTAATGTCATAGAGGAGATTATTTACTGCTGTGTTTCTTCCTGTTAAGTGATATTAAATGTGTATCTCTTTTTAAAGTAAACTGAATTCTTTGTCTGTGCTTGACAGTACACGATCATAGTAAGTTACTGGACAAAATTTAGTCTTCCCTTTAAAAGAGCACATCCGTCGCTTTGGATCGCTGTAGATCGTGTAGAACTGCATCCGCTGGCCACGTGATCCCTTCACCGCTGACGTAAACCGTTGCAATGAGGTGCCGTGTATGTGCCAGTCAGTTGTATGGAGAATACACGGAAAGATGCATCGCCATGGAGACGTGACAGAAATGAGCTATCGTGTTTGGACGTAGTAGTGACCACACAGTGTGTGAAGGTGCCCAATTCGCTGGGGTATCAACATGGACTATGCAGCGTGTCTACAAGGAGTTATGTGCCACTCGCAGCCTTGTAGCATGTCTTACGGGCAGTGGTCGAAAAAGCATTGCAACCGACAGGGCCATAGACGAGTGTCACTCCTTGTCAATAACAGTCAGTTTCGTACCAGGAAGGAATTGATGCTACCAGAGAAGACAGGTCAATCTCAACCAATTCCCTAGCTAACTCTGCGGAGAGGCCTGAACGCAGTGAACATCTGGAATCGGGTACATCACAAAAAGGTATTGCTCACAGCTGTATACAAAGCTGCATGTCTTTACTGGCCCTGACAAGATAGACTGAAAACTAACTACAGGTGTGTAATATGATCTGAGGACCCCTGGAGCCGCTGCGTCCACAGTCCAATCGTTCCTTTAACCCGCAGTACTCGCACGCGGCGGGTTGTATTGTAGGCTGGGGGATAGTTCCGTGATGTTATTGGAATGTTTACCGTACCGTAGATATTTAGACATTATTCTAGACGAGAAAAGAAATTTTCTAGAACATATAAAATTGTTACTCAGAAGGCGGCTAAGATTATGCAAAAGACTGTCTCTAGCTGGCACTGCTGACTGTAAATTATCGTTGCGTGTGATGTGGTCATATCAAGAAGCTATCTTCAACTGCACTGTGAGCTTCGCTGCCAGCCTCTGGACGCATCGCCTTCGACTAGGCAGGAACACAACAATACTACGACGCATTCAGCGGAGCGTACTTTTGAGGTTCGCGGTGCCTTTCACACTACACCTTTCGAGGCGATACTCGGGATGTCGTGGTAAGTTACAGGGCAACAATGTATCGGTTGGGGCGTGAGCAATTATGATCGAGTGTACGAGATCAAAATGGTTCAAATGGCTCTGAGCACTATGGGACCTAACATCTGAGATCATCAGTCCCCTAGAACGTAGAACTACTTAAACCTAACTAACCTAAGGACCTCCCCCCATGAAGCATGGACCTTGCCGTTGGTGGGGAGGCTTGCGTGCCTCAGCGATACAGATGGCCGTACCGTAGGCGCAACCACAACGGAGGGGTATCTGTTGAGAGGCCAGACAAACGTGTGGTTCCTGAAGAGGGGCAGCAGCCTTTTCAGTAGTTGCAGGGGCAACAGTCTGGATGATTGACTGATCTGGCCTTGTAACACTAACCAAAACGGCCTTGCTGTGCTGGTACTGCGAACGGCTGAAAGCAAGGGGAAACTACAGCAGTAATTTTTCACGAGGGCATGCAGCTTTACTGTATGGTTAAATGATGATGGCGTCCTCTTGGGTAAAATATTCCGGAGGTAAAATAGTCCCCCATTCGGATCTCCGGGCGGGGACTACTCAAGAGGACGTCGTTGTCAGGAGAAAGAAAACTATCATTCTGCGGATCGGAGCGTGGAATGTCAATCCCTTAATCGGGCAGGTAGGTTAGAAAACTTAAAAAGGGAAACGGATAGGTTAAAGTTAGATATAGTGGGAATTAGTGAAGTTCGGTGGCAGGAGGAACAAGACTTTTGGTCAGGTGAATACAGGGTTATAAATACAAAATGAAATAGGGGTAATGCAGGAGTAGGTTTAATAATGAATAAAAAAATAGGAGTGCGGGTAAGCTACTACAAACAGCATAGTGAACGCACTAATGTGGCTAAGATAGACACGAAGCCCACACCTACTACAGTAGTACAAGTTTATATGCCAACTAGCTCTGCAGATGATGAAGAAATTGATGAAATGTATGATGAGATAAAAGAAATTATTCAGGTAGTGAAGGGAGACGAAAATTTAATAGTGATGGGTGACTGGAATTCGAGAGAAGGAAAAGGGAGAGAAGGAAACATAGTAGGTGAATATGGATTGGGGGAAAGAAGTGAAAGAGGAAGCCGTCTGGTAGAATTTTGCACAGAGCATAACTTAATCATAGCTAACACTTGGTTCAAGAATCATAAAAGAAGGTTGTACACATGGAAGAATCCTGGAAATATTAGAAAGTATCAGATAGATTATATAATGGTAAGACAGAGATTAAGGAACCAGGTATTAAATTGTAAGACATTTCCAGGGGGCAGATGTGGACTCTGACCACAATCTATCGGTTATGAATTGTAGATTAAAACTGAAGAAACTGCAAAAAGGTGGGAATTTAAGGAGATGGGACCTGGACAAACTGATTAAACCAGAGGTTGTACAGAGTTTCAGGGAGAGCATAAGGGAACAATTGTCACAAATGGGGGAAAGAAATACAGTAGAAGAAGAATGGGTAGCTCTGAGGGATGAGGTAGTGAAGGCAGCAGAGGATCAAGTAGGTTAAAAGACGAGGGCTAGTAGAAATCCTTGGGTAACAGAAGAAATATTGAATTTAATTGATGAATGGAGAAAATATAAAAATGCAGTAAATGAAGCAGGCAAAAAGGAATACAAATGTCTCGAAAATGAGATCGACAGGAAGTGCAAAATGGCCAAGCAGGGATGGCTAGAGGAAAAATGTAAGGATGTAGAGGCTTATCTCACTAGGGTTAGATAGATACTGCTCACAGGAAAATTAAAGAGACCTTTGGAGAAAAGAGAACCACTTGTACGAATATCAAGAGCTCAGATGGAAACCCAGTTCTAAGCAAAGAAGGGAAAGCAGAAAGGTGGAAGGAGTATATAGAGGGTCTATATAAGGGCGACATACTTGAGGACAATATTCTGGAAATAGAAGAGAATGTAAATGAAGACGAAATGGGAGATAGGATACTGCGTGAAGAGTTTGACGGAGTACTGAAAGACCTGAGTGGAAACAAGGCCACGGGAGTAGACAACATTCCATTAGAACTACTGACGGCCTTGGGAGAGCCAGTCCTGACAAAACTCTACCATCTGGTGAGCAAGACGTATGAGACAGGCGAAATGCCCTCAGACTTCAAGAAGAATATAATAATTCCAATCCCAAAGAAAGCAGGTGTTGACAGATGTGAAAATTACCGAACAATCAGTTTAATAAGCCACAGCTGCAAAATAGTAACGCGAAATCTTTACAGACGAATGGAAAAACTAATAGAAGCCGACATTGGGGAAGATCAGTTTGGATACCGTAGAAATATTGGAACACGTGAGGCAATACTGACCTTACGACTTATCTTAGAAGAAAGATTAAGGAAAGGCAAACCTACGTTTATAGCATTTGTAGACTTAGAGAAAGCTTTCGACAATGTTGACTGGAATACTCTCTTTCAAATTCTAAAGGTGGCAGGGGTAAAATACAGGGAGCGAAAGGCTATTTACAATTTGTACAGAAACCAGATGGCAGTTATAAGAGTCGAGGGGCATGAGAGGGAAGCAGAGGTTGGGAAGGGAGTGAGACAGGGTTGTAGCCTCTCCATGATGTTATTCAATCTGAATATTGCGCAAGCAGTGAAGGAAACAAAAGAAAAATTCGGAGTAGGTATTAAAAACCATGGAGAAGAGATAAAAACTTTGACGTTCGCCGATGACATTGTAATTCTGTCAGAGATAGGAAAGGACTTGTAAGAGCAGTTGAACGGAATGGACAGTGTCTTGAAAGGACGATATAAGATGAACATCAACAAAAGCAAAACGAGGATAATGGAATGTAGTCGAATTAAGTCGGGTGATGCTGAGGAAATTAGATTAGGAAATGAGACACTTAAAGTTGTAAAGGAGTTTTGCGACTTGGGGAGCAAAATAACCGATGATGGTCGAAGTAGAGAGGGTATAAAATGTAGCCTGACATGACAAGGAAAGCGTTTCTGAAGAAAAGAAATTTGTTAAAATCGAGTATAGATTTAAGTGTCAGGAAGTCGTTTCTCAAAGTATGTGTATGGAGTGTAGCCATGTATGGAAGTGAAACATGGACGATAAGTAGTTTTGACAAGAAGAGAATAGAAGCTTTTGAAATGTGGTGCTAGAGAAGAATGCTGAAGATTAGATGGGTAGATCACATAACTAATGAGGAGGTATTCAATAGGATTGGGCAGAAGAGAAGTTTGTGGCACAACTTGACTAAAAGAAGGGACTGGTTGGTAGGACATGTTCTGAGGCATCAAGGGATCACAAATTTAGCATTGGAGGGCAGCGTGGAGGGTAAAAATCGAAGAGGGAGACCAAGAGATGAATACACTAAGCAGATTCAGAAGGATGTAGGTTGCAGTAAGTACTGGGAGATGAAGAAGCATGCACAGGTTAGAGTAGCATGGAGAGCTGCATCAAACCAGTCTCAGGACAGAAGACCACAACAACAACAACAACAACCTAAGGACATCACACACATCCATGCCCGAGGCAGGATCCGAACCTGCGACCGTAGCGGTCGCGCGGTTCCAGACTGAAGCGCCTAGAACTGCTCGGCCACTCCGGACGGCTGTACGAGATCACAGGAAATCATATTACTGATAAATGGCTTTTATCACCTGGAAGTTAGAAGAATGACAGTCTGACTGGGACGTTAGGATAACTGCAACGACGGTTTGCAACATATTACGGAGGTTCAAAATGGTTCAAATGGCTCTGAGCACTATGGGACTTAACACCTGAGGTCATCAGTCCCCTAGACTTAGAACTACTTAAACCTACCTAACCTAAGGACATCACACACATCCATGCCGAAGGCAGGATTCGAACCTGCGACCGTAGCAGCAGCGCGGTTCCGAACTGAAGCGCCTAGAACCGCTCGGCCACAACGGCCGGCCCATATTACGCAGCATCAGGAACAGGCTCAAACTGCACGTCATTGTCCCTATTCGAGGTATAGTGCCACTATTAACAGGTCACGGCCCATATCCCAAACGTTTGCTTCGAGTGGGACGTAGTAACACACCATTGTTATAATTGTGTGTGAAGTCTTATGGGACTTAACTGCTAAGGTCGTCAGTCCCTAAGCTTACACACTACTTAACCTAAATTATCCTAAGGACAAACACACACACCCATGCCCGAGGGAGGACTCGAACCTCCGCCGGGACAGCCGCACAGTCCATGACTGCAGCGCCCAGACCTCTCGGCTAATCCCGCCCGGCAGTAACACACCAATCTGCGAACGTGGAGAGGAAGGTTCCGCTTATCATGTCGTTTTCAGGTAGAGAGAGACTGCAGACAGTTAGACTGTGGCCCGTAAACAATTGTAAGTGGCTAAAACTTGTGGACTATAGTTAATATGATTGCATATAGAGTATCTAAAAGGCAATTTCTTAACTTTCAATTTATAAGTGGATATTCTGAATATCAAAATATCGATAACAGTTCGCAAGAAGCGTTTCGTCCAAGAAAGAATGCCATGGCCACCAACGTGGGTATGCAAACTATGCATAGACTAGGCGAGTGCCGAGGTACGCACATACCAATGTGGACAATGAAAAACAGTATAGTAAGAACAGGTTTAGAAATAGGTATGGTTATAGTTATTCGCCAAACCTCGAGGTATTCCGAGACTACCTGTAGGATATCTAGTAATATACGCTGGAAGCTATTCATTTCGAACTTAAGTTAATTCCTTTTATTTTATGTGTTTTTTTAAACTGATTTTTATTTTCAGTATTTTGTTTTATTTCAACTTTAATATTACGAATGGTTATTGTTAACATAAATTACTATATACATAATATAAAACATTGTATGTCACCATGATCGTTGAACATGTACGACCTGTTTAGAGTTTCCAGATAACAGGTATATAATTCGTGCCAGTAAACTGAACTGAATCGAATACCGTGACCCGGGCTTACTCATTCAGGTTAACGTGATCATGAATCAGGATGATTAATTCAGCATTCTTAGTGATGAAGCGTTGCCCTTCCTTCTCATCTTCATGATGAGTATATTATGGACACTCACGTCTGGAAACACCCGTGTTCACAGAACTTCACCGATACGTTCCTGGTTTCATGTGTACTTAGGTACCCAACCGCATTTCGATTGGCCCGCTAAATCACCCGATCTTAACGCCTTAGAAAATTTCTGGTACTATCTGAAACTGTCAGTGAAACACATAAATGAATATTCCCGCATTCTGGTAGCTCTAGAGGATCTCATCATCAATCAGTGGCTTTAGTTGGACATTGCACACCTGGAGGAACTTCCTCGGTGAACTGATGCTATAGTGGAAGACAGTAGAGGTCCTACATCTTTAGCGTGATATTTCCAGGGAATGATCTTTTGTCGGTGTGTTTATTAAAAAAGAAACACTTTCCTAATGTTCTGCAACTACGATGGGTGTTTTTAAAGTAAATACTGTTTTGAAACTCCGCCACTGCAGCGTTGCGGTCAGCATTTGGCGCAAGAACGCTGCGTACCGCACTCTGTTGGCAAGCCACAGGCGCCATTACAGAGTCATTCGCCTTGGTTGGTTGATTTGGGGGAAGGGATCAAACAACGAGGTCATCAGTCCCATCGGAAAAGGGGAGTATGGTGAAGTAAGTCGGCAGTGCCTTTTCAAAGGAACAGCCACGGCATTTGCCTGAAGCGATTTAGGGAAATCACGGGAAACCTAAATCAGGAAGGCCGGACGCGGGTTTGAACTGTCGTCCTCCCGAATACGAGTCTAGTGTGCTAAACACTGCGTCAGCTCTCTCGGTGTCATTTAGCTCAAATGGTTCAAATGGCTCTGAGCACTATAGGACCTAACATCTGAGGTCATCAGTCCCCTAGAACTTAGAACTACTTAAACCTAACTAACCTAAGGACATCACACACATCCATGCCCGAGGCAGGATTCGAACCTGTGACCGTACCGGTCGCACGGTTCCAGACTGAAGCGCCTAGAACCGCTCGGCCACTCCGGCCGGCCGGTGTCATTAGGCGTATTTACGTTTGTTTGTGAGTATTTGAAATGTCTTCTCCGATTGAGAATCACACCGACTGTTAAATACGCGCTTTGATTTGTTTTCTTAGTGATAAGGGTGTGAAAGTGGCTGAAATCCATCATCCGATAAGTGTAGTGTATGGAGGAGACATTACGAGCAATGGGGTGCTACGGAAATGGGTGTACACTTTTAAAGATGGCCATACGAATGTGCATTATGAGGACCTCCAGACATTACTGACGCTTTGGTGCACAAAGTTGATGAAAAAGTGAGAGAACAGACGCTTTACGATTTCGACATTATGTGATGATTTTTCTCACCTGTCAAGACATGTGCTTTATACAGTTGTTACAAAATGTTTAATTTATCAAAAGTTATGCCCACGCTTGCTACCGACAGCGCTGATTGAGGTGTGCAAACACAAACGTTTAGCCAGTTCTTTGACTTCCCTAGAGCAATACAGTGAGGAAGGTTTTTAAGCCAAAATGTCACAGCATTAAACATGGGTGACATCCGTTACAAAAATCATTCCAGACATGGAACGGATACTTCCAGATATCACGAAGAGCACAGGGTGCAGCCAATCGGAGGTGGTGGCTCATATCGGTACCAATGATATGTGTCGCTTTGGATCGGGAGAGATTTTCTATAGATTTTCTCTGGTTTCGAGTGGCTATCAGAAGTGGTAAAGGCTGCCAACATTCCTTGTGTGATGAAAGCAGAGCCCACCATTTGCAGCATAGTCGACAGGATCGATAACGCCGGCCGCGGTGGCCGAGCCGTTCTAGGCACTTCAGTCCGGAACCGCGCGACTGCTACGGTCGCAGGTTCGAGTCCTGCCTCGGGCATGGATGTGTGTGATGTCCTTAGGTTAGTTAGGTTTAAGTAGTTCTAAGTTCTAGGGGACTGATGACCTCAGATATTAAGTCCCATAGCGCTCAGAGCCATTTGAACCATTTTGATCGATAACAGACCTATGGTACAGCGCCGAGAGAAGCGTCTGAATCAGAGGCTCAGACGGTTCTAAGCCTGTGTAGACTGCAGATTCCTCGACTTGCATCATAGGGTGGTGGGGTTTCGGATTCCGCTAAATTGGTCAGGAGCCCATTACATGCAGAAGGCAGCTACACTGGTAACTGTGGCTGGGTGGCGTGGTCTGGGCGGTTTTTTATGCTAGAGGGCCTCGGCGAAACAAGAAAGGGCTTCAGCCTAAAAAAGCATGCAGGTCGAACACAGGAAGAACGTAGATCTAGGAACTATCGGTATAACAGTTGCAAATTGTCGTAGCTGTGTTGGGAAGGGACCAGAGCTCCAAGCGGTAATAGAAAGCACTGGCGCTCAAATCGTTATAAGCCCTGAAAGCTGGCTAAAGCCAGAGAGAAGCTCAGCCGAAATTTTTGCGAAGGACCTAACGATGTTCATAAAGGATAGGCTAAACACAGTTGGCGGTGACGTGTTTGTTTCTGTTAGAAGTAGCTTATCTTGTAGCGAAATTGAAGTAGATAGTCCCTGTGAGTTAATATGAGTAGGGCTTTTATTTATTTATTTATTTAGCGAATGGCATCTACATAGTAAAATTGGGTAGAGCTCATGCTTGGCAACCGGAATAAAATGATAATTGTATCCTTTTACCGACCTCCCAACTAAGATGAAACAATTGCTGAAAGGTTCAAAGAAAACTTGAGTCTAATTTCAAACGAGCACCCGATTCATAAAGTTATAGTTGGAGGTCACTTCAATTTACTCTCGATATGTTGTCGAAAATACATGTTTAAATCCGTAGGTACGCATAAAACATCGATCGAAATTGTGCTAAACGCATTATCTGAAAATTATTTCTAGCAATTAGTTCATGTGCCCACTCGAATAGTAAACGGTTGTGAAAACACATTTGTCTCTTAGTAACAAATAATCCTGAGCTAATAAGGACCATCAAAACGGATACAGGGATTAGTGAACACTGATTTGTAGCGAGTCTGAACACCGTAACTCCCAAAGTCTCCAAAAATTAACAGAAAATATATCCTTGCAAAAAAACAGATAAAAATTCGCGTGACGCCTTCCTGAGAGACACTCTCCACTCCTTCCAAACTAACAATGTAAGTGTAGACTAGGTGTGGTTTGAATTCAAAGAAATAGTATCAACAGCAATTAAGAGATTTAGATTAGAACACTGCTACAGGAACAACGAAAGAAGTGTGCCGAATTTAAACGAGCTCAAAATCTCCAAGATTGGTGATTTTTCACAGAAGCTTGAAATTTGGCCCGGACATCAATGCGAGATGCTTATAATAGTTTCCACAACGAAACTTTCTCTGGAAACCTGGCAGAAAATCCAAAGAGATTCGGGTCGTATGTAAAGTATGTTAGCGGCAATACACAATCAGTGCCTTCTCTGCGCGATAGCAATGGAAATGCTATCGATGACAGTGCTGCTAAAGCAGAGTTGCTAAATAAAGCGTTCCGGAATTCCTTCACTAAAGAAGACGAAGCAAATATTCCAGAATTCGAATCGAGAACAGCTGCCAACATGAGTAACTTAGAAGCAGATACCCACGGAGTAGCGAAGCAACTTAAATCACTTAATAAAAGCAAGTCTTAGGTCCAGATTGTATACCAGTTAGGTTCCTTTCAGAGTACGCTGAGACAATAGCTCCATATATAACAATTAAACGTTGTGTGCTGTCCTTAGGTTAGTTAGGTTTAAGTAGTTCTAAGTTCTAGGGGACTGATGACTATAGCTGTTAAGTCCCATAGTGCTCAGAGCCATTTTGAACAATTAAACACAACCGCTCGCTCGACGAAAGATCCGTACCCAAAGGGTGGAAAGTTGCACGGGTCACATCAATATTCAAGAAAGGCAGTATGAGTAATTCACTAAATTACTGGCCCATTTCATTAAAATCGATATGCAGCAGGATTTTGGAACATATATTGTGTTCGATCATTATGAATTATCTCGAAGAGAACGGTCGTCTCAGTTGAGTTGGGTTGTTTGGGGAAGGAGACCAGACAGCGAGGTCATCGGTCTCATCGGATAAGGGAAGGACGGGAAGGAAGTCGGCCATGCCCTTTGAGGTCGTCTCAGTTATGCGACTGGATTCATGACTTCCTGTCAGAGAGGTCACAGTTCGTAGTAATGGTAGTAACTGATGCAAAGTCATCGAGTAAAATAGAAGTGATTTCTGGAGTTCCCCAAAGTAGTGTTATAGGTCCTCTGTTGTTCCTTATCTACATAAACGATTTGAGAGACAATGTGAGCAGCCGCCTTAGGTTGTTTGCGGATGATTTCGTCGTTTATCGAACTCACGAGCTGCCCGGATTATTTGACTGGGAAGAACTTGACCGCCCTCCGTACAGCTCAGATCTAGCGTGCAAAGACTACCACGCGTTTCTGCAGTTGAAGAAGTATCTGGGTGGTCAGCGCCACGAGGACAATGAAGATGTCAAAACGACCGTGTTACGTTGGTGGGAATTATGTAGACAAGTATATTAAAGTACAGGCTTTAATGTAAAAATAAAACTGCCAAGAAAAGTCTACTTGTTTTATTTTTATTTCATAACGATTCTTACTTAAAAACACGTTTCGTATTAACTTGGCCCGTAAGTTACAAGGCTTTTTTCGAGCTTAGGTTTCCGCAAAAATAAACAGGAAATGAAAAACAATTCAATCAATAATATATTCTTAGTTATGGTTTAAACTTCTCCCCAACGTTCAACGAGCTGTTCAGGGTCTCGATGGTAGAAATCACCCGGGTTCTACACTAAGAAATCGTCCCGGCAGCCTTTAAGTCCACGGCATTACTGAGCGAAACGCAAGCAGTTCATTCGAAAGGGATCAGAACAGATGGAAATGCGAAGGAATCGAGTCGGGAGAATACAGATGATGTGGCAGCACGTCTTAGCCAAGCGATTTAAATGGCTTCCTTGGCGATGTGAGGACGGCGTCGCTTTGGAGGAGAACGGTATGTCGCCGATCGGGTCATCTTTGCTGCATAGCGCTTTCGAGTCGTTCCATTTGTTGAACGTAAAGTTCAAGAGTCAAGTTCGTGATGAATCATGAATGTCTTTGAGGTCGAAATTGCAGTCTTTGAGTTGCGTAATCCAATGTCGAACCGTCCTAAGAGGCTTCGCTTCTTCACTATACACCTCAAAATTTCCTCGGGAAGTTTCTGTTGCTTTCACATCCCGATTAAAAGCAGTAGAAGAACGTGTCGAAAATGTTCGAATCTGTCGACCTGCCACTCCCTTCTAATGACCTGAAAAGAACAGAAAGTGTGTAATCATCAAGAAACCAAACACACAATTTTGTAGAACACATAATTCTGTATCAAAAAACATAAAACGCATTCCCGCAACATATTATTTTTCACGTAAAATTTCACTTACAGGAAATCGTTAGGACTTATGGACCAACCCAGTATTAATCTTCCACCTGAGATAGCATAAGAAGCCGAAAATCGGTTAGTGATCAAACAACTAATAATTGTAGAACATCAGGAAATTGTTTCCTTTTTTGATATTAGTGTGTAAAGAATTTACCTATTAGATAACAATATTTTAAATAACCGGTTTCAGTGTCGACTATCGATCACCTTCAGGTCAGTTACTGTGAAAAACAACTTTGTCTAACAGTACCAAGTTGCGCAGTAGCTGCAGTTAAAGAGACAATGATTTGTTTAACTGTATGATATTGCATTGTCTGTGTTGTTCAGAACTACGATGTGAGTTTTCTTCGGACATGCACGTGTGTCCGAGGGAACGGATACTGCGGCGACTACAGTCATTATGAAATAAATGAAATGTAATGTAGTTGCGAATATGGATACCAATCAGCTATATAACGGAATGACGATAGTGAAAATTTGTGCCGCACCGGTACTCGAAGCCGGGTTTCCCGCTTATCGCGAGCGGTCGCCTTACCAGTAGGCTATCCGAACACGCTTCGCGGCCGGGCCCAAACTTCCAAATGTCGTTAACCGTGAGCTTACAACCTGCACTCGTATATCCCTCGGGTGCACTCCCATATAGGGAGACATTTTAATTGAAATTCTCTTGCCCAGTGTCTGCGGATGCATACGATATTGCAGTGCCTGTGTTGTACGATGGAATGTTCCTTTGGACATGAATCCATGTGCGAACGCAATTTCATTTAGAGGTCGTAGGAAACAGACGGGAGTAGAGCTACCCGTCCCTGAGACACGGAGTGCTTTTATCAAGTGTAAAGCTCGCGAAGCACTGCCAGCCAACAATGACGGGTGGCAGAATTGGTGTGCACCATATGAAGAGGAGTTGAACAGAACTGTGTGGGGCTGTACATGGTACACGGCGTGGCGCGCAACAGTTGGTCGATCGAGGAGGGGGAAGGGGGGGGGGGCGGTCGGTAGTGCTGCGGCCATGTCCTTCCGAGGGCTGCATCCCTTCCTCCCTCCCGCCCCACTTCCTGCCACATCCCCTAGCTGGATACACACATACGTCGGTCTTTCTGACTGAAAACCAATACGTTGCGAGATCTGTTTCCCAATTAGAACATTCCGAACTACATATTTGCTTCATCCTCTCAGAAATCGATAGAAGTTATGTGTGTTATGTTCGTTGTTTTCTGAACTGGTAACAGTGCATATTTCAGAGAAAAAATTTGCTTTTGACTAGTATTAACTTCACTACGCAAAACACGCCTACAGAGAGACAAAAATTACGCTGACTGACAAACTTTTCTCTCTTAAGCCACATACACACTGCCATTAGGAACATGTTTGTGTTGTTAACGTGTTTCCTGTGCTGCTCGTAGCATGTTTTCAACTTTGTTTCTTGTTAAGTGCTCTGTCCACATTGTCGACAAATTTACGAGGAGTGGAAATGTCAAACGTTTTAAGTGCCATTTTTTCGCCAAAGCGTTTTCAGTGTTATTGTATTTTCTGTACTTTTCTTGACTAGGTTTAAGTGTTAAATCACAGAGAAAAATGCTTCAAAGACAGATGATACATGGTATTTGTGCGAAGTAGTGTTTCCCTCTGGATTTCCAAGTGCCATGCACCATAGTCTCTTCGATTTAGTAGACGCACAGTTTGTGTGATAAGCAGAGTACATGTAAGCTTTTGTTTGTATCAATAAAACATCATTGTAACGGAAAGAGATAATTTGGATTTAAAAATTGGTAAAACGTCGGAGTAGTGAACAGACAAAACAACGTGTGTCTGGTAAGCCTTTTGAAAAGGGGAAGACAAGGCACAGAGTTCCTGATGAACAGCCACCGAACAATGAGGTCAGTAAGTTTGATTAGTAATTCAGTAGCATTAACTTTATGTATTTGCTTCATCCAGCTCGTATGTTGAAAGTAGTATTCGTGATCTCATATTTACTGTCTGAATTAAATTATTATTGTGAATTACCTGAACCAGTTTTTAAAATTAGTTTGCACTATTGTTTTGGGCTTCTTCCAAGTGCAGTTATAGATGCAATGACATACCGTTTCAATAGAAGGTCATACTTTTCGATAAGTGACTATCGTTCTGTTAGTTAAAACATTAAAGCCATATTTCTGTACTTGTATAAGTAAAATATAGTGCCTCAGTATTAATGATATTTGGAACTAAAACTTTCTTACTGAGAGTTACAGCTTGTCCGTTCCTTGGTATGTTACCTAGAACGTTCTTAATATACAGGGTGATTCAAAAAGAATACCACAACTTTAGGAATTTAAAACTCTGCAACGACAAAAGGCAGAGCTAAGCACTATCTGTCGGCGAATTAAGGGAGCTATAAAGTTTCATTTAGTTGTACATTTGTTCGCTTGAGGCGCTGTTGACTAGGCGTCAGCGTCAGTTGATGCTAAGATGGCGACCGCTCAACAGAAAGCTTTTTGTGTTATTGAGTACGGCAGAAGTGAATCGACGACAGTTGTTCAGCGTGCATTTCGAACGAAATACGGTGTTAAACCTCCTGATAGGTGGTGTATTAAACGTTGGTATAAACAGTTTCCAGAGAATGGGTGTTTGTGCAAAGGGAAAAGTTGGTCCCTTTTTCTTCGAAGGTGCTACTGTAACTGGACTACAGTATCTGGAGATGTTAGAGAATTGGCTGTTCCCTCAGCTCGAACAAGAAGCACAACAATTCATATTTCAGCAGGATGGAGCGCCACCACATTGGCACTTATCTGTCCGTAACTACCTGAACGTCAACTACCCGAGGCGATGGATCGGCCGCCAGGCAGCCCGTGACAGAGCACTTCATCACTGGCCTCCAAGAAGCCCTGATCTTACCCCCTGTGATTTTTTTCTTGTGGGGGTATGTTAAGGATATGGTGTTTCGGCCACCTCTCCCAGCCACCATTGATGATTTGAAACGAAAAATAACAGCAGCTACCCAAACTGTTACGCCTGATATGCTACAGAGAGTGTGGAACGAGTTGGAGTATCGGGTTGATATTGCTCGAGTGTCTGGAGGGGGCCATATTGAACATCTCTGAACTTGTTTTTGAGTGAAAAAAAACATTTTTAAATACTCTTTGTAATGATGTATAACAGAAGGTTATATTATGTTTCTTTCATCAAATACACATTTTTAAAGTTGTGGTATTCTTTTTGTATCACCATGTATTATTTGCTTTCCAAATGGCCTAATTATTTTTAGCAGTGATGAAGTGACGAATGGCGCACTAGACTAGCTTGGGACCGCTCAAGCGAATGGGCACGTAAAATTCTGCTTTAAGAATAATTTTGTTTGTGACGTCAAACAAACCGATGCTTTCTGTCGAGACTGGGCGTCGCGTGAAAGACATAATGAGCTATATTTTTCTGGGCTGACTTCAGCTACACAATGCAAAAACATCTGCTGAAATACCAGAGAAAATGCCCCTCACGAATCTTGGGAGAGACACTGTATACATATTTTGTTCCTGTACTATACAGATTATAATGTTAACTCACTAAAGATGCCTGATTCGATGTAACAGATGGCCCGAAAGCCCTAGCCTTGGTAGCTGAAATACGAGGGTTGTCCAGAAAGTAAGTTCCGATCGGTCACTAAATGGAAACCACAGTGAAATCAGAAACATTTTATTTGCAAGAGTTGGTTACACTTTCCAAATACTTCTCAACATAGTCGTCGCTCCGACTTAGGCATTTTTCGGAGCGTTATACCAAATTTCCAACAAAATCGTCATAGAAGGCAGGTGCCTGTGCTTTCCGATAATTCACTATGCTGGTCTATAGCGCAAAGCCTGCGTCCAAGTGTTGTCTCCGTATCCAGCGTTTCATGAGAACAGAAATGATACTCAGGACGAGCCAATTATGGCTGTGTTGTGGGTGATCGAACACTTCCCATCGCAAATGCTGGAGGAGCGCCTTCACTGCCCCTGCAGAGTGCGGCTGAGAATTGCCATGAAGAAGGAAGTGCGTGGCAGTTATGTTAGGTGGGTTGCATTCATTAAGGCGAAGCCTCTCACCGGGCCCTCCTACTTGGTGGGAGACATCGTTGTTCTAGGTACCTTTACTCGCTCACAGTGCGCTCACGACTGAAAAGAGCGCCTTGATGCGATCGATGTTCACACTAGAGACACTACCCATTACATCTGTGCAAACTCCATCGGGTTTTCACTATGGTGTCCATTTCGCGACCGATCGGAACTTACTTGCTGGACGACTCTCGTAAATGCAGCACAATAATAATGAAAACTGGATAGTGGGAGTAGGATTCGCGTACTGAGGGTCCCATATAGGCTTATTTGTGTATACAGATAGTTCATTCGTCCTGGGAATCGAGCATCTCGACGAGTTTTACCTGTTATCGACACAGATACTGGTAAGACGTCGATTCAGAGAATGCTAAGTCCGTATCAACATCACTACAATAACTCCTGAGACAAGTCTGGACTTACAAAAAAGCAGCAAGAAGATGACTTGGTTTATATACACTACAGAGCCGAAGAAATTGGTACACCTGCCTAATATCCTGTAGGGCCCCCGCTCGAGCATGCAGAAGTTCCATAACACGACCTGGCATGGACTCAACTAATGTCTGAAGTAGTGCTGGAGGGGAACTTACAACACGAATCCTGCAGGGCCGAACATAAATCCGTAAGACTACGAGGGGGTGGAGATCTCTTCTGTACAGCACGTTGCAAGACACCCCAGATATGCTCAATAGTTTTCATGTCTGGGGAGTTTCGTGGCCAGCGGAAGTGTTTAAAATCAGAACAGTGTGACTGGAGCCACTCCGTAGCAATTCTGGATGTGTGGGCTGTCGATTTGTCCTGCTGAAATTGCACACGTCCGTCGGAGTGCACAATGGACACGAATGGTTGCAGATGATTCGACAGGATGCTTACGTACGTGTCACCTGTCGTAGTCGTATCTAGATGTATTATGGGTCCTATATCACTCCAACTGCACACGCTCCCTACCATTACAGAGCGTCCACCAGCTTGAACAGCCCCTGTTGACATGCAGGGTCCATGGATACATAAGGTTGTCTCCATACCCGTACACGTTCATCCGCTCGATACAATCTGAAATGAGACTCACCCGACTAGGCAACGTGTTTCCAGTCATCAACAGTCCAATGTCGATGATGACGAGCCCAGGCGAAGCGCAAAGCTTTGTGTAATGTAGTCATCAAGGCTCCGAAAGCCCATATCGATGATTTTTCGTTGAATGGTTTGTACGCTGACATCTGTTGATGGCCCAGCATTGAAATCTGCACCAATTTGCGGATGAGTTGGCCTTCTGTCACGCTGAATAATTCTCTTCAGTCGTCGTTGGTGCCGTTCTTGCAGGATCTTTTTCCGGCCGTAGCGATGTAAGAGATTTGATGTTTTTTTATCGGATTCCTGATATTCACGGTACACTCGTGAAATGGTCGTACGGGAAAATCACCACTTCATCGCTACCTCGGAGATGCTGTGTCCCATCGCTCGATCGACAACTGTAATATCATGTACAAACTCACTTACAATTTGATAACCTACGATTGTAGTAATAGTAAGCGATCTAACAACTGCGCCAGACATTTGTATTATACAGGCGTTGCCGACCGCAGCGCCGTATGAAAGCTATTTACACATCTCTGTATTTGAATACCCATGCTTATACCAATTTCTTTGGAGCTTCAGTGTATATAAAGGAAGATGATTTAATAAAATGTTTTTTTTATTTACTAACTAAAACATAACTGCAACAACTTACATTTTATGTTTGCATGCAGTAATGTTTATCTATTGTGCTTTTGACGGATGATTAATGCCATGTAAGTTATAATGGTAACAAGATATTTTTATGCGATATAATTGTAATTTAATAATTTTCGGAATTTTTCAGCTTATTTGTACCGTGAAGCTTTCACTCTTGTGAAATTTTGCAATTCTAAGTCGACGGGAAGTACGCTAGAGGATTTGATGAATGGGTTTGTGATTATCAGAATACGTGACATAAATGGTCGTACCTTCTGATTGCATTGATGTAAATACGTGAATGTTTTACAAGACGTAATGACCGTAGACCGTGTTGCCTTACATAAATCTTAACTCGATACATCTATCCGTTCCTGAGAAAAAAGGAGTCTTAACAGACGGACAGACAGACAGCCAGACGAATAACTAAGTGCTCCTATAAGGCTCCATATTTTAGCGATTCAGGTACAGAACCTTAAAAATAACGTAAATACTTCCTGTTAGTCTTTTTAGTTCGGAAACGGGAGATGAATTTCAGAGTCAAGCATGTTTATTTCTTACCGTGTAAAATTAAAGGTAACTCAATGAAATAAACGTAATATGATTGCATACTTTATCGAATTGTTATTATATCAACGGGAGGGCATACGCCATTGTCGTTATAGTATTAATTCCTCGACAGTGTAGTCACTCCCTGCGTTGTTGTTTTGCATGGGTCAAGGGAACAATGCTTTTCGCTACCCCTGCCACATTCTTTCACGGTATAAATTCCAAGTTTTTATAGAATTCCATGTCTGTCTCATAAGCACTCCATTCAATTTAAACTTTTTTCTTTTTGATTTTGGGAGTTCTCGCCATTTTCCACGGCATATCGTTGCTGAATACGATGCATTCACATGCTTCACTGCCCTCCTGCATCTGCAGCATCTTTCTCTGAAGCTGAGAACGGTCTTTTTGTGATTCATGTTGAAGTTGTAGGCGTGATGACTGGGTGTTGTGTGATGTCCTTAGGTTGGTTAGGTTTAAGTAGTTCTAAGTTCTAGGGGACTGATGTCCATAGCTGTTAAGTCCCATAGTGCTCAGAGCCATTTTATTTAAGTCGTAGGTCTGCTGTATTTGACTTTTATGAAACTCGTTGTTTACATTTCCCACTCAGTTTGCATTCTGTTATTTGGAAATAGACTTTTCAGCTAGGACCGATAATATGTTAATATTACAATAATTATTCTGTACACTATGTCTACACATTACACTGTTTAAAAATTTTTATGTGTATTTGAAATTTTGAACATAATATTTTCAGCGAATGCACACACTAGCAATAATTGCTACGTTTTCTGTCACCATTTGTTTAATATCTTGTTTCTGAAAATTTTATTATGTGACAATCTGTTTACCGTTTTGGTTTTCCCAAATTTTTCTAAACTCTCATTCTGGCCATTTTATCTAGAATAATGTTGCCATTACAGTTTTTGTACATTTTTAAAACTGTTAAGACTATTTGTCTTAAAAAAATAAAGTTTAATTAGCTTTATTTTTTCATTTTAAAAAGTTGGCAAGAGTCCAACTGAAGCCAAAACAGCAAGATATATTTGAATTTTAATACAAAATTACGCCAGAAAGAATACGTAAATCTGTGATTATAGGCAACACTTCAGAAACATATTTGCTAGTGTAGAAAGGACAGTGTATGGGAAAGATGTGTATGAATTCTACTCAGGTTTCTTATAAATTGCATAATACTGCCAACTTTGGAAATTGTGTAATTTTTGTTAAAATGGAGCAATATACACTCTTGGAAATGGAAAAAAGAACACATTGACACCGGTGTGTCAGACCCACGATACTTGCTCCGGACACTGCGAGAGGGTTGTACAAGCAATGATCACACGCACGGCACAGCGGACACACCAGGAACCGCGGTGTTGGCCGTCGAATGGCGCTAGCTGCGCAGCATTTGTGCACCGCCGCCGTCAGTGTCAGCCAGTTTGCCGTGGCATACGGAGCTCCATCGCAGTCTTTAACACTGGTAGCATGCCGCGACAGCGTGGACGTGAACCGTATGTGCAGTTGACGGACTTTGAGCGAGGGCGTATAGTGGGCATGCGGGAGGCCGGGTGGACGTACCGCCGAATTGCTCAACACGTGGGGCGTGAGGTCTCCACAGTACATCGATGTTGTCGCCAGTGGTCGGCGGAAGGTGCACGTGCCCGTCGACCTGGGACCGGACCGCAGCGACGCACGGATGCACGCCAAGACCGTAGGATCCTACGCAGTGCCGCAGGGGACCGCACCGCCACTTCCCAGCAAATTAGGGACACTGTTGCTCCTGGGGTATCGGCGAGGACCATTCGCAACCGTCTCCATGAAGCTGGGCTACGGTCCCGCACACCGTTAGGCCGTTTTCCGCTCACGCCCCAACATCGTGCAGCCCGCCTCCAGTGGTGTCGCGACAGGCGTGAATGGAGGGACGAATGGAGACGTGTCGTCTTCAGCGATGAGAGTCGCTTCTGCCTTGGTGCCAATGATGGTCGTATGCGTGTTTGGCGCCGTGCAGGTGAGCGCCACAATCAGGACTGCATACGACCGAGGCACACAGGGCCAACACCCGGCATCATGGTGTGGGGAGCGATCTCCTACACTGGCCGTACACCACTGGTGATCGTCGAGGGGACACTGAATAGTGCACGGTACATCCAAACCGTCATCGAACCCATCGTTCTACCATTCCTAGACCGGCAAGGGAACTTGCTGTTCCAACAGGACAATGCACGTCCGCATGTATCCCGTGCCACCCAACGTGCTCTAGAAGGTGTAAGTCAACTACCCTGGCCAGCAAGATCTCCGGATCTGTCCCCCATTGAGCATGTTTGGGACTGGATGAAGCGTCGTCTCACGCGGTCTGCACGTCCAGCACGAACGCTGGTCCAACTGAGGCGCCAGGTGGAAATGGCATGGCAAGCCGTTCCACAGGACTACATCCAGCATCTCTACGATCGTCTCCATGGGAGAATAGCAGCCTGCATTGCTGCGAAAGGTGGATATACACTGTACTAGTGCCGACATTGTGCATGCTCTGTTGCCTGTGTCTATGTGCCTGTGGTTCTGTCAGTGTGGTCATGTGATGTATCTGACCCCAGGAATGTGTCAATAAAGTTTCCCATTCCTGGGACAATGAATTCACGGTGTTCTTATTTCAATTTCCAGGAGTGTATTACACACAAACAAGTACATAAGTGAAATAACAGAAGATTTGTCAACAGTGTATTTACAAAATTTCTTCGGTGTTTAGAATACGAACCTGTGCAGAAAATAATCATACCCAGAGTAACTAATTTATCAGCCACTTTGAGATAAGTAACTATTTTTTTATCTTTATATGACTCATTTATGTGGTTCTTCAGGTTTCTTACAATCACACCGAGACTATGTTAAATCGTAACAGTTTCGTGCGAACAACTCTGTTGTCAAGTAAAATTACAACTTCGTTTATTTATATACCAGGTGATCAAAAGGGCAGTATAAATTCGAAAACTGAATAAGTCATGGAATAATGTAGATAGAGAGGTACAAATTGACACATATGCTTGGAATGACATGGGGTTTTATTATAACCAAAAAAATACACAAGTTCAAAAAATGTCCGACAGATGGCGCTTCATCTGATCAGAATAGCAATAATTAGCATAACAAACTAAGACAAAGCAAAGATGACGTTCTTTACAGGAAATGCTCAATATGTCCACCATCATTCCTCAACAACAACTGTAGTCGAGGAATAATGTTGTGAACAGCACTGTAAAGCATGCCCGGAGTTATGGTGAGGCATTGGTGTCGGATGTTGTCTTTCAGCATCACTAGAGATGTCTGTCGATCACGATAAACTTACGACTTCAGGTAACCCCAAAGCCAATAATCTCACGGACTGAGGTCTTGGGACCTGGGAGGCCAAGCATGACGAAGGTGGCGGCTGAGCACACGATCATCATCAAACAACGAGCGCAAGAGATCTTTCACGCGTCTAAAAATATGGGGTGGAGCGCCATACTGCAGAAACATCGTACGTTCCAGCAGGTGTTTATCAGCCAGGCTAGGGATGATGCGATTCTGTAACATGTCGACGTACCTCTCACCCGTCACGGGAGCAGTTACAAAACCAGAATGACTCATTTCCTCGAAGAAAAAAGGCCCAATAACGGTAGATGTGGTAAATCCAACCCATACCGTGACTTTCTCGTCGTGCAGTGGAGTTTCCACGACAGTTCTAGGATTTTTGGTAGCCCAAATTCTGCAGTTGTGGGCGTTGACAGACCTTCGGAGCGTGAAATGAGCTTCGTCAGTCCACAACACGTTACTCAACCAATCATCATCTTCCGCCATCTTTTAAAACGTCCACACCGCAAATGCCCTCCGCTTCACTAAATCGTCAGGTAACAGTTCATCATGCCGATGGATTTTGTACGGATAGCATCGGAGGGTACACTTAAGTGCCAATCAAACAGTAGTGTATGGAATGCCGGTGCGACGTGCGACTGCACAAGCGCTGACATCACCGTGCATAGATGAACCCGCTACAGTCTCCATTTCTTCCTGAACTGTCTCAGCAGCGTTACGCCTTGTACTCGGTCGGCTACTACGGGGTCTATCGTCTAAACAACCCGAGGCTTCGAACTTCGAAATCATTCTCGCCACAGCTGCATTTGTTAACGGTCCTTTAGCTGTTCGAATCCCCTTCCTGTGGCGATAGGATCGTAACGCTGAACTAGCACATTCCCCATCCTGATAATACAACTTCACTAAAAGCGCCTTTTCAGGTAACGTCAACATGCTGCGACTGCTGGCGCATCTGATTCTCTCTCTCATGACACGATTTATACACGATTGTCATGCGCAGTCACTGACGTTTTGCTGTCCAGCGCCATCTGTCGGACATTTTGTGAACTTTATTTTTTTTTGTTCTAATAAAACCCCACGTCATTCCAAGCATGTGTGTCAATTTTTAACTCTCTATCTACATTATTCCGTGATTTATTAACTTTTCAAATTTATACTGACTTTTTGATCACCTGGTATATTTGGAATTAAAGAAAAAGTTTGGAAGGGAGAAGCACGAGGTCTGTTAGACCATTCATAGGTTTCTTTCGTTTTTATTGTTATTTTTATAATTTTTGCTTGTTACATTCTATAGACACTTCTCTGATTCAAATAACGTTTAGTAGTACCAAAATTTCTGCTCGACCCTTCATTATCGCACTGATCAAGAAACAATACTAGTACCTTAGATGAAATAAAAATCTGAAAATAAGGTAGCGACGTGCAGCGATGATGTACCGTAGATTGCCAGAAACACTACTTGATTACATCTGTTCAAACACCACCGCACAGATGTCTCCGTACTTAAAAACATTTTCGCGACGTAAAAGAAACATTCGTCGCCCAGTCATTGGCCCAGATATCGTTTGAAATACTGTAAGAAACACGCTGAAAACTGAATCTGTGTATCATTTTATTCAAATAAACTTTGCGGGTGTAACACGTCTACCACATTTTGAGGTAAAATTTGTTTTCCTCACAACTGCACCCGCTGTGGTCTGTGTGTATGCCTCTCCTGAGGCAAGATGGCCCACAACCATTCTAACTGGTCCTTGATACCCCGAATACATGTACTGCGATGGAGCTGACATCCGAGCTGGTTCAATACATGGCCACAGGAGTATCTCAACATCGCACTGACAGTTCATAGAGACACATGACATTCCTGGGCTAGCACCGTCCTGTTGAAAAATGGAACCATGACAGCGTCGCGTGAGAGGTTAGACACGAGGAGGACGGAGGATGTCGTCGGCGTACCGTTCTGCTGTCAGAGCTCCCTCACTACCACCAGTGACCTGACTTCACAGCCGGCTCTCCACACCATGACAGCAGAAGTAACACCGTTGTGCCTCTCAAAACTATGAAAAATGGGGCCTCTCTCCAGGTTGCCGTCATACTCTGCCACGAAATTTACGTTGGCGGCAGTAGAATTGTTGTCAGTCAGCTGCAAATGCGAGTGATTTGCGTGAAGAATGTTGTCGTCCTTCTAGCGATTACCATTTGAGTTCAAAAAGCGTCACCCTAACATTTACGCTTTGGGCGAACCTACCCGAGAATCTAACAGAACGTCTCTGGAATCACTTCGATGTCTTCCTTTATTCGATATGGTGAGGATCCCAAACAGTCGAGCCGTAGTCAAGAGTGGGTAGCACACGGGTTCTATACGTGGTCTCTTTTCATAGATGAGCAACGTTTCCCTAACATTCTCCCAGTAAACAAGAGTCAACTATTCGCCTTCCTTACTATCATCCTTACGTGCTCGTTTCATTTCACATCTCTTTATAAGGTACGAATAGATATTTAGTGGACGTGAATGTATCAAAGCAGCACGTAACTAATATGTATTCTAACATTACAGGATTGTTTATCCTACTCATCTGTATTAACTTAACTTTTTCTACGTTCAGAGCAACCTGCCGTTCATCACACCAAATAAAAAATTCCGTGTATGTCATTCCTTTATCCTTGTACACTCAACGACAATAATTTTCCGTTACTACAGCATTATCAGCAAACAGGCGCAGATGGCTGCTCACCTTAACCGTGGGATCATTTATGTAAACAGAGAATAAGAGTGGTCCCATCACACATCCGTGGGGCACTCCTGATGATACTCTTGTTTATGATGAACACTTGTCGTTCAAAATGGTTCAAATGGCTCTGAGCACTATGGGACTTAACTACTGAGTTCATCAGTCGAACACTCGTCGTCTAGGCCAACTTATTGGGATTTATTATTTAAGAAGTCTTTCAGCCACTCACATATCTGGGAACCTGTTCCGTGTTCTCGGACATTCGTTAAAAGTCTGCATGGGGGAATTGTGCCAAATACTTTCTGGAAATCTAGGAATATGGAATCTGCCTATTTTCATTGACCCGTGGTTCGGAGTATATCGTACGAGAAAAGAGCAAGCTGAGTGATTTCTAAATCCGTGCTGATTTGTGGACAGAAGTATTTCCTTCTCAAGCAAATTTATTACTTTCGAACTTAGAATATGTTCAAAAAATCTGCAACAAACCGATGTTAAGGATATGCGTCTGTAGTTCTGCGGTTCCGTTCTTTCATCCTTCTTTTATACAGAAATCACCTGCCCCCTTTCCACTTCATTGGGACTTAGCGCTGGGTGAGAGATTCGCGATAAATGCGAGCTAAGTAAGGGGACAACGCCGTAGTGTACTCTCTGCAAAACCGAATTAGTATTCCATCCGCATTAACGACTTATTTGTTTTAGACTCTTTCAGTCGCTTCTCTACGCCATAGATGCCTTTTACTAACTATGTCCTCCATAAGTATTACCATCCTCCTTCGTGGAAGGTTTCTTAAACATGAAATTTAAAGCTTCAGTCTTTCCTTTGCTGTCTTCTATTGCCACATCAGACTGGTCGACGAGTGACTCGATAGAAGCCACTTGCTTATTTTACGTAGGACTAGAATTTTCTCGGGTTCTCGGGAAGATCTTACTCTAAGATATGATGGTGGACGTTGTACGCTTCTCACGTCCATCTTCTTATAGATGTACGAATTTCTAGTAATTCTTCTCTGTCGACATTTCCAAATTTTTTGCTGATCCGAGAGTGTAACAATCTCTTCTTCCTCAGCATTTTTGTTATTAATGCATTGTGGTTTTTTCCCGTCCTTAATCCACATAGTCAACACAAACTTCTCCAGGGAGCTGTTTACGATCAGTTTAAAATTTTCTCCTATAATTCCTCCGTTTACATCACTTCGGAACCAAATTATGAGTGCAAATTTTTTTTCAAGTTCCTATCTGTCGCTTAGATAAAAACGTAGTGAAAATCCGATGAAGCTTTGCGTTGATGTGTAGCAGAGTGTATCTAGTATGCTCGTCGATCGCGCCACGTCAACTTTTCAGTTCTGAGTGCACAATGATCACTTAAGGATGCCTAGAGCAATATTCTACCACGAAGCGTAAAGTGTATGCTATCATTCGATGTCTTCATGTTGATGGGTCCCGCCTGATTGCATGCAGCCCAAATTACGTTACCGTCGTGTGTGCCAGCCAAGTGCGGCAAACGTGCAGGAACTCCGAAGCAGGACGTAAAGACATTCATGATGCAGGCTGTCAGGGGAGGAAGAGAGTTTCAATCGATGGTCTTGTTCAGCGAGTGGATCAGGCGAGTCCATAAAACTGTCTAAAAAGAGCTATTCAGAGCAAGTGAAGAGGAATGTTGTCATCAAGCATTCTCCTTGCTCGTGGCAATGCTTGGCCGCACACTGCAGCTGCAACAAAGACGTTCCTGTAGCGTTTTCGATGCGAAGTGTTTGGTCGCCTACCATACAGCCAGGACCTGGCTCCCTCTGATTTTCATCTCTTTGCTCACATGAACCGCCGGATGTCAGGATGGCATTTTGGAACTGACAACGAGCTGCAGCCCAGCGCAGAGAATTGGTGGAAAGCAGAGACTGCTGTCTTCTATGACGGCGGTATTGGAAAGTTGGTACCCCACTACGACAAATGTCGGAGAGGGGTCTATGTAGAGAAGTATCTGGGACATGCAGCTAAATGTTGAAAATGAAACGGTTTTGATTTTCACTGTGGATCCCATTTTGCGACCGATCGGATCTTGAAAAAGAAATAGCTCTTGTAAGTCTTTCATTGTCTAAGTAGAATGCTAACAACTGCCTATACATTGATGAGCCAAAACACTACGACCACCTGCTTGATAGCTTGTTTGTCCGTCTTTGAAACGAAATACATGGCAGATCTACATCTACATCTACATACATACTCCGCAATCCACCATACGGTGCGTGGCGGAGGGTACCTCGTACCACAACTAGCATCTTCTCTCCCTGTTCCACTCCCAAACAGAACGAGGAAAAAATGACTGTCTATATGCCTCTGTACGAGCACTAATCTCTCTTATCTTATCTTTGTGGTCTTTCCGTGAAATGTAAGTTGGCGGCAGCAAAATTGTACTGCAGTCAGTCTCAAATGCTGGTTCTGTAAATTTCCTCAGTAGCGATTCACGAAAAGAACGCCTCCTTTCCTCTAGAGACTCCCACCCGAGTTCCTGAAGCATTTCCGTAACACTCGCGTGATGATCAAACCTACCAGCAACAAATCTAGCAGCCCGCCTCTGAATTGCTTCAATGTCCTCCCTCAATCCGACCTGATAGGGATCCCTAACACTCAAGCAGTACTCAAGAATAGGTCGTATTAGTGTTTTATAAGCGGCCTCCTTTACAGATGAACCACATCTTCCCAAAATTCTACCAATGAACCGAAGACGACTATCCGCCTTCCCCACAACTGCCATTACATGCTTGTCCCACTTCATATCGCTCTGCAATGTTACGCCCAAATATTTAATCGACGTGACTGCGTCAAGCGCTACACTACTAATGGAGTATTCAAACATTACAGGATTCTTTTTCCTATTCATCTGCATTAATTTACATTTACCTATATTTAGAGTTAGCTGCCAGTCTTTACACCAATCACAAATCCTGTCCAAGTCATCTTGTATCCTCCTACAGTCACTCAACGACGACACCTTCCCCTACACTACAGCATTATCAGCAAACAGCCGCACATTGCTATCCACCCTATCCAAAAGATCATTTCTGTGGATAGAAAACAATAGCGGACCTACCACACTTCCCTGGGGCACTCCAGATGATACCCTCACCTCCGATGAACACTCACCATCGAGGACAACGTACTGGGTTCTATTACTTAATAAGTCTTCGAGCCCCTCACATACTTGGGAACCAATCACATATGCTCGTACCTTAGTTAGGAGTCTGCAGTGGGGCACTGCGTCCAACGACTTCCGGAAGTCAAGGAATATGGCATCCGTCTGATACCCTTCATCCATGGTTCGCAAGATATCATCTGAAAAAAGGGCGAATTGCGTTTCGCAGGAGTGATGCTTTCTAAAGCCGTGCTGATGCATAGACAGCAACTTCTCTGTCTCAAGGAAGTTCATTATATTCTAACTGAGAATATGTTCGAGAATAATAGGTATCATGCATCCGACAGTTTGTTGGTGGGTTTACGGAGGTGTGTGACATTAGATATGTACGAACAGGTCACGTAATTCGCGTAAACAACGGGCCGCTGATTTGCGTATGTGGTGATGGCGCCCAATAGCGACCCAGATGGGTTCCATAGCATTTACGTCAGGCGAATTTGGTCGCCGAGACATCAACGTTATTTCATTATCATGCTCCTCAAACCACTGTACCACGGCTCTGGCTCCGAGACACAGACAATTATTCTGCTGAAAGATAACATCTCCAGCTGGAACGACATCAAGCACGAAGGAATACAAGTGGTTCGCAACTGTCAGCGTGTCATAGATTACTACCACAGGTCCCAAGTAAGCGCAGGAGAATGTCTCCCATAGCATATAATACTGCTCCTACCAGCAGGCGCCCGTGGTGCACTGCACGTTTAGAACCGCCGTTCATCTCGATGACGGCATTCGACCTAGTGTAGCAAAAATGTGGCTCACCGGAAAAGCCAATACGTTTCCATTGATCCCGATGGTCCCATGCCTACCGTAATCGTAACTGCCGATGTCGTTGTGTGTGTGAAATCTTATGGGACTTAACTGCTAAGGTCATCAGTCCCTAAGCTTACACACTACTTAACCTAAATTATCCTAAGGACAAACACACGCCCATGCCCGGGGGAGGACTCGAACCTCCGCCGGGATCACCCGCACAGTCCACGACTGCAGCACCCCAGACCGCTCGGCTAATCCCACGCGGCCCGATGTCGATGGGTCAAAATGTGAAGATGTAGGAGTGGTCTGCTACGGAGTCCCATGTTCAACAACGTACTATGAACGGTGTGCTCCGAAACATTTGTGTGCGCACCAGCATCGTGCTCTTTCGGCAGAGGTGCCACAGACCTCCATCTATGCTACTTCAAAGAACAGACAAGCTTCCAAAACCCCCGCTCTGTGAAGAGACGTGGACGTGTGCTCACGACAGTAGCACGTGAATATTCGACCAGCTTCGGCGTTAACAAGATACTGGTTCACAGGCTCTGCGCAATATAATCTACCCTTTGACGAAGTCGCTTATCTCAATAGATTTCCCCATTTGCAGCCCTTACGTTGGCTATGGTAATCCCCCGTTCGTTTATGCTCCGCGTACATACTTCTGTTAGTGCGTCACGTGCCCGCAACGCCACCAGGAGACATCCAACGTCGCTGTGTGCACTGGTGGCAATATTGTGTCCTTTTCAACCTAAATACTCCCATAGCCTTCTTGATGGATTTGATAAATTTATCAACCGTCGCCGCTTTGATGACATCATGATCACCAGTCCTTGTCTCTGTACTGACACTATCGACAACGCCTGGTCTGTTTGTAGCTACAAGGTGTATAATATTTCCATTGTGTGAGGATTGTCGAACTAAATGCTGAAACACGTTTTCAGAAAACGTGTTCAGGACTACTTCACAATACTTTATGTACCACCTGCAATGAATCCGTAGACCTCCATGCCTATATTCGGTAGGTTAAATTTGACTTCACATAATACTGCATGATCGGGGTATTTCTGCCTTGCTGACTGTAGACATTCTAGTGATTCTACAACTGTTACGGCAGAATCAGGTGGCCGATAAAAACATCCGACGATTTACTTGAGTTCACCTAGTCCGGGTACTCGTGTCCAGACAATTTCACAGTCAGATTGAATTTCGACCTCGCTAGACAAAATGCTTTTGTCGACTGTAATAAATACTTGCCCAGTTCTGGCGTATAAACAACAAGGATAGTGCAGAACGGCAATTCATCACTAAACACAATGTGACATTATTCATCAGCATTCCATGAGTCCCAGGCATGGCACCACTTCAAACACAGCGGTTTGTGTTGTGGTGTTAACGACAGCCTACTCATAGGACGATAATTCTATAGTGCTGGCGTTGCTAGTCTCCGATCAAATGTGCGGGACGACATAGAATGTTACAGGGACTTCATTACTTATTCTCTTACGGTAGCTGCAGGTGTGAAGGGGTTACAGTATGGACGGTGCACAACACAATGGTCCCCCGTAAAGGCGGCCAGACGTTGTCGTCTGGAAACATAACGACTAATATGCCTGTCCTCACGTTCCCATGCAACCAGACATTGGGCCACAATCATATCCGACTGTCCCCCAAACCTGGATGTTTCAGGCCACGACCATACGGCCATATGGAGAACCCTTTCAAACTCTGTCAAGTGCTAATAACACCATCTCATACCGATACGCGGCAGCTACGTGTCCTTCACACTCATCACAACATCTGGTGCTATTCGCACCTCTTATACAGGGTGGAGCAGAGGAAACGCATGTTTTTCACTATTGAATGACTGGGACACAGTTTGATAAAAATAATAAAACCAAGCATTAAGTGATAGATTTTTTAATGCAGTTTTGAAATATACATACTTTATTTAGGTTCGAAAAATAATGTCTTCGAGATGACATCCTTCTTGCTGGATACAAATTTGGGTCCTCTCCCGAAAGTTATGCATGGCTCTCTCCAACATTTCATTCGGTACAGCTTCAATTTCCTGAAGAATGGAATTCTTCAGATCATCGATTGTGCAAGGCTTGTTCATGTAGACTTTTGATTTTAAATATCCCCACAAAAAGAAGTCGCATATCGACAAATCGCTTGAGTGAGGGGGCCAGTAAACATCACCATATCTCGAAATAACATTTCGTGGGAACATTTGTCGAACCACTTCCATGGATGCTCTCGGCGTGTGAGCTGTGGCACCGTCCTGCTGAAACCATATTTCTCTCATATTCACCTGACGCCTTTCGAGTTCTGGATGAAGGAAGTTGTTTAACATTTTAACATAGGCCGCTGATGTCGCAGTAACTGCAGTTCCTTCTTCCTAAAAAAAATAAAAAAAAATAGGGCCCAACAATCCATATCTTTGAAATGCAGCACCACACTGTTACTTCTAAACTGTGGAGAGGCCTTTGGTGTAATTCATGTGGGTTCTTTGGCGCCCAATACCGACAATTTTGAACATTGACATAACCGTCTACGTGAAAATGTGCTTCAATAATCATGAAGACTGTTGCATCTGCGTCTTCTGTAACAATTCTCTATAATGCACAAAATCCCCTTGACTAAGCTGTTGCACGATCATTATCTTGTACGGGTGAAACTTAAGATCATCATGTAAGATGTGGTGAAGCAAACGACGTGACATACCCAACGCTATAGCCTGTAGTCTAGCCGATCGTTTCAGACTAGCAAGAACTGCCGTTCTCACTCGGTCTATATTTTCCGAAGTATGAACTGAACGGGGAAGACCATGTGGTCTCTTTTTCATCACGAATCCAGTACTTCAAAACGCTGCAACCCATCGGAGTACAGTATTTCGTTCAGGCACTGCACCTCGACGTCCAACTCTAAAATTTTGACTGAAAGACGCTGCACTGTGACAACGGAATCATTGTGTCTAAAGTACTGCTCGACAACGAACACACGATGCTCTACGCTCCAACGCTCCATTGCGACTGAAACTGCATTGTATGGGCTGTCTGCCAACATTCATTCAAGGTCAATAACCCCTCCTCCTCGTCGCCGCTTACAAGCGGTTCAAAAAACATGCATTTCCTCTGCCCCACCCTGTATGATCTGCCAGACCTGCAGACAATAATAAACATAAGCAACACCAGTGGGCTCTTGTGGCTGTTCTACATGTCAGAAAGATTTGCAACTTTAATCATTTACATACCAGCCAACTATTTGTACTTGTACGAATTTACGTTCTTCTGGGTGCTTCACTTTTTTTGTCAGAAAGTGTAGTTCCATTTAAAAAAAGGTCAGAATCATAAGTCAGCATTTATAAAAGTTGAAAATTACTTGTATTCTTCAGAAAACTCGCCATATGATACATTTTAACTTAGCCGAAACGGCAACTCATATTTATTAGCTCTGGACGTATTTTGGGTCGACTCTCTTAGCTGCCTTATCCTGTATTGGACGGCTATATTTATTGTTTACGAGCTGCTGTGGTGATGCGCTTTTTACAAATTCAGTGGGTAGTGTAACTACCTACTACAGCGTGAATTTTGTGCTTAAATGGGCTTGGCATGTGCAAGTGAAGTAAAAGCCCCTTAGCTAATCTATCTATGACGTCACAAGCCACGGTGTCCTTGTGTATGACGTCATCATCATCATCATCATGTGATAAGCCACACTTTTTTTTTTCATTCGCGTCATCATGCCCCTCCGTTCCCAATCCCCTCTCTTTTCCTGCTATTCTCAGCGTAATATTCAAATGAAGCAACCAGTTATAGGGTAGTGCTGTAGTCGGTAGTAAAATGGAGCAGCCAATAACAATGTAGCTGTGAAGTTACGTAAGCTTCATTTCAACAGCGTAAAAATGGCACAAAGTTCAAAGATATACAATATTTCCGAAAGAATTACGTAAACTTCACTTGAACTTGTATCGTATTCGGGGATATTTGTATAATATAGCGTTACGTTCAAATATATTTGCCACTGAACTGCGTAAATTGGCGACAACACGCACGCACGCACACACGCACACACACACTCGCACGCACAGAACACTGCATAACGTTCCACTGTAGATACTGTACTGTCTCGTCACTAAATTTCATCTCACACGTGTGCACATAATATTTTCACGTCTGCCTCATCATCATCTCTCTTATTTATACACCTACACACCTCCCTAATTTTCGTGTCCTCCCCACCTCTCTCTCTCTCTCTCTCTCTCTCTCTCTTTCCATCTCTGCCTCGTCAGCAAATTTCATCTCTTTTGAGTGTGCACACAACATCAAAAAACTATGTAAAACATTTCCACACCTGCCTAATCATCACCATAATCAGACTAATTCCTCTCTCTGTACTGGTTGCTTTAATGCGATAAAAACATTATAATATATCAAGAGGGAATGAAAGGGAGAAACAACATGACTGTGAACTTTGACTGCCCGATCCTGCCTTGGGCATGGATGTGTGTGATGTCCTTAGGTTAGTTAGATTTAAGTAGTTCTAAGTTCTAGGGGACTGATGACCTCAGAAGTTAAGTCCCATAGTACTCAGAGCCATTTGAACCATTTTTGAACTTTGACTTTCGGAAAAGTAGTTTGGCACTAGTTGAGTAAATATTTGAGATACTTCCATCAGAAAGCCAAGTTTTGAATGCTGTAACTGCTTCACCAAGTTGAAATGGCACTGAATTGGATTTTGTGGGTAAGCTATATAGAACATAAAAATATTCTTACTGTAAGACTTAACCAATTTGTCATTCTGAAACAGAACCAATTCACTTTAATAAATATATCCATGTTCATCATATACTTAAAAAACAACACAGTGTTCAGAATCTTAAATAAGTGTATCATTTTTACATTCACTTCTGAAAAAGGACTTAGACTGCAACCAAAACTGTTGACTATGAGAGAACTATACACTCTTTGAATTAAACGAGAAGTCACAACAATCTTCTTTTAGAAATCTAATACTGATATCTCTTATAGTTGCGTTGCATGATACTTTGTGATTAGAAAGTAACATTTTTACATACACAGATTGTTTTCCTAGTAGGTATACACGTATAAATTAGATAGGACTATATTCGAAATCAACTGTGTCCATGTTTTTCACTCTTCCACAATAAACTTTTCAGGTAATGGGGTTCACCATCACTGATCATCGAGAATCTTGACAGCAGATATCCAGGGTGGTCCATTGATAGTAATCGGGCCAAATAACTCGCAAAATAAGTATCAAACGAGAAAACTACAAAGACCGAAACTCGCCTAGCTTGAAGGGGGAAACCAGATGGCGCTATGGTTGGCCTGGTAGATGGCGCTGCCAAAGGTCAAACGGATATCAAATGCGTTTTTTTTAAAATAGGAACCCCCATTTTTTATTACATATTCGTGTAGTACGTAAAGAAATATGAATGTTTTAGTTGGACCACTTCTTTCGCTTTGTGATAGATGGCGCTGTAATAGTCACAAACGTATAAGTACGTGGTATCACGTAACATTCCGCCAGTGCGGACGGTATTTGCTTCGTGATACATTACCAGTGTTAAAATGGAACGTTTACCAATTGCGCAAAAGGTCGATATCGTGTTGATGTATGGCTATTGTGATCATTATGCCCAACGAGCGTGTGCTAAGTGTGCCGCTCGGTATCCTGGACGACATCATCCAAGTGTCCGGACCGTTCGCCGGATAGTTACGTTATTTAAGGAAACAATAAGTGTTCAGCCACATGTGAAACGTCAACCACGACCTGCAACAAATGATGATGCCCAAGTAGGTGTTTTAGCTACTGTCGTGGCTAATCCGCACATCAGTAGCAGACAAATTGTGCGAGAATCGGGAATCTCAAAAACGTCGGTGTTGAGAACATCGATTGCACCCGTACCATATTTCTATGCACCAAGAATTGCATGGCGACGACTTTGAACATCGTGTACAGTTCTGCCATTGGGCACAAGAGAAATTACGGGACGATGACAGATTTTTTCACGCGTTCTATTTAGCGACGAAGCGTCATTCACCAACAGCGGTAACGAAAACCGGCATAATATGCAGTATTGGACAACGGAAAATCCATGATGGCTGCGACAAATGGAACATCAGCGGGTTAATGTATGGTGCGGCATTATGGGGAGAAGGATAATTGGCTCCCATTTTATCGATGGTAATCTACATGGTGCAATGTATGCTGATTTCCTACGTAATGTCCTACCGATGGTACTAGAAGATGTTTCACGGCATGACAGAATGGCGATGTACTTCCAACATGATGGATGTGCGGCACATAACTCGCGTGCGGTTGAAGCGGTATTGAATAGCATATTTCATGACATGTGGATTGGTCGTCGAAGCACCATACCATGTCCCGCACGTTCACCGGATCTGACGTCCCCGGATTTCTTTCAGTGGGGAAAGTTGAAGGATATTCGTTATCGTGATGCACCGACAACGCCTGACAACATGCGTCAGCGCATTATCAATGCATGTGCGAACATTGCGGAAGGCGAACTACTCGCTGTTGAGAGGAATGTCGTTACACGTAATGCCCAATGCATTGAGGTTGACGGTCATTATTTTTAGCAATTATTGCATTAATGTGGTATTTACAGGTAATCACGCTATAACAGCATGCGTTCTCAGAAATGATAAGTTCACAAAGGTACATGTATCACATTGGAACAACCGAAATAAATGTTCAAACGTACCTACATTCTGGATTTTAATTTAAAAAACCTAACTGTTACCAGCTGTTCCTCTAAAATTGTAAGCCATATGTTTGTGACTATTACAGCGCCATCTATCGCAAAGCGAAAAAAGTGGTCCAGCTAAAATATTCATATTTCTTTACGTACTGCACGAATATGTAATAAAAGTGGGGGTTCCTATTTTTAAAAAACGCAGTTGATATTCGTTTGACCGATGGCAGCGCCATCTAGCGGGCCAACCATAGCGCTATCTGGTTTCCCCCTTCAAGCTAGACAAGTTTCGTTCTTTGTAGTTTTTTCGTTTGACGCTTATTTCGTGAGATATTTGGCCTGGTCACGATCAATGGACCACTCTATATTTTGCAGTCTTTCGGATAAACCAACACTGTCGCTCCAAATTTGGTGTTGATGCGTCTTGCGCTCAATATTAGATGACTTTATTCTGTCTGCAACACCGACGATCTCTCGGTGCATATTGCGCTTCTGCTGATTTTCAGTTGGTCGAAGTTCTGTAAAATACCAGCAGAAGAATCCCTCCTTTCTTTTGTTATGTAACGGGAAGACATATGATTGGGTTTGGGCGTGACTCTCTCGTGAAGATGGGATGGAAGTGCAGCAACAGGAGAAGGTCCTGGAGAGGATACAAAACGTTTTTATTACTTCCTTACTAATTCACTGACATTGAATCCCTCATGCAACTGGCTGCTGAGAGGCGTGAAGACGAACACAAACAAGTCTTTAATTATTTCATCTAACTCGTGGAGTCATTATAGTGTGTTTCCGTGTTCACATAATAATACTCTGGTGTTATAGCGGAAATCGTAGCAACGGCCAGAGATGCATGGATGTGAGTTACTTACACAATGGTATGCCGACTCAGCGCACTGACTCGATGGCAGTATTGTGGACGCGTATAGCCTAGTAGCGCGTGTAGTGCGGAGCAAGGCTGCGACGTCTTGTACTTGCGGCAGGTCGCGACGTCCCAACGACACGGAGATGGCGTTGTCCAAAGTCGAAGTCTGGACTGACACCGAAGAGCAGGGAAGAGCAGCTGACACGCAGGTGGTGGTCTATTGATCACGGCCCAGCAGCAGGAGGATTACAGACAAAGCTTCGAGGCTGCGTCAGTAGCCTCGTAGGAGCGACTGACACACTGCTTGTTCCATGCACGGCCCTACCATGCCGGTCTTGATGTATTCGGCTACGCAGCGCTGACATAATGGAAGAGCGGCGTATGTGTGCCACTGCAGAAATTTCTGGAACAGGGTCGGCGACAAGCGTCTGTCCATTGTCATGCGACAGTGTGTCAAACTTCGGAAGTTTCCTGGGGGCTGCTCAACATCTCAGGTCATCAGCAGGCAGAAATGTGATGACACCTGGTGTTTCAGATATGGCACTTGCACTAATTGTGGCTTAAGCCGTTACAAAACTCCTTCCCTCTACGGAAAAAAATTCCCCCCTGGATTTTGCTGAAACGTCATTGGTTTATTTACAATTATACTGCTGGCCATTAAAATTGCTACACCACGAAGATGACGTGCTACAAACGCGAAATTTAACCGACAGGAAGAAGGTGCTGTGAATTGCCAATGATTAGCTTTTCAGAGGGTTCACACAAGGTTGGCGCTTGTGGCGACACCTACAACGTGCTCACATGAGGAAAGTTTCCAACCGATTTCTCATACACAAACAACAATTGACCGGCGTTGCCTGGTGAAACGTTGTTGTGGTGCCTCGTGTTAGGAGGAGAAATGCGACTTTGATAAAGGTCGGATTGTAGGCTATCGCGATTGCGGTTTATCGTATCGCGACATTGCTGCTAGCGTTGGTCGAGATCCAGTGACTGTTAGCAGAATATGGAATCGGAGGGTTCAGGAGGGTAATACGGAACGCCATGCTGGATCCCAACGGCCTCGGATCACTAGCAGTCGAGATAACAGGCATCTTATCCGCATGGCTGAAACAGATCATGGAGCCACGTCTCGATCCCTGAGTCAACAGATGGGGACGTTTGCAAGACAACAACCATCTGCACGAGCAGTTCGACGACGTTTGCAGCAGCATGAACTATCAGCTCGGAGACCATGGCTGCGGTTACCCTTGACGCTGCATCACAGACAGGAGCGCCTGCGATGGTGCACTCAACGACGAACCTAGGTGCACGAATGACAAAACGCCATTATTTCGGATGAGTCCAGGTTCTGTTTACAGCATCATGATGGTCGCATACGTGTTTGGAGACATCGCGGTGAACGCACATTGGAGGCGCGTATTCGTCATCACCATACTGGCGTATCACCCGGCGTGACGGTATGGGGTGCCATTGGTTACACGTCTCGGTCACCTCTTGTTCGCATTGACGGCACTTTGAACAGTGGACATTACATTTCAGATGTGTTACGACCCGTGGCTCTACCCTTCATTCGATCCCTGCGAAACCCTACGTTTCAGCAGGATGATGCACGAGCGCATGTTGCAGGTCCTGTACGGGCCTTTCTGGATACAGAAAATGTTCGACTGCTGCCCTGGCCAGCACATTCTCCAGATCTCTCACCAATTGAAAATTTCTGGTCAGCGGTGGCCGAGCAACTGGCTCGTCACAGTACGCCAGTCACTACCATTGAAGAACTGTGGTATCGTGTTGAATGGCATGGGCAGCTGTACCTGTACACGCCATCCAAGATCTGTTTGACCCAATGACCAGGCGTATCAAGGCCGTTATTACGGCCATAGGTGGTTGTTCTGGGTACTGATTTCTCAGGATCTATTCACCCAAATTGCGTGAAAATGTAATCACATGTCAGTTCTAGTATAATATATTTGTCCAATGAATACCCGTTTATCATCTGCATGTCTTCTTGGTGTAACAATTTTAATGGTCAGTAGTGTATTTACACTTCACAATTCCACCTCAACTCACATTGTCGCTTTGTCCTTTGCCCTATGTACACTTCGTGTCGGACTTCACTAGCACTTCGTTCTACACAGATATTCACTTCGTCCTTCATCAAATTGTTTCCCATTGGTAAGCGGCTTTGGGCTCCACTACGAACCAGGGGACCGGAGGCGTGCATCGAGGCTGCGCGGCCCGCCCGAGGGCGTAGCAGTGACAGCCGGGCGGGCCTCGACTCGCGCTGCCCGTTCAGCTGGTGGAGCCGCTACGGCGCCTACCGGGACGTACGGCGCCCAGCTAGAACGCGAGTCCGCCCCGGCGCCCGTGCGGCTCGGCTGCGCCGGCCAGGCATCAAACTGTTGCGGACGCCGAACGAGATATCCGTGGCCCGTATACAAGCAATTTTTTCCTTCGCACGCTATATACCGATACAGTACTTCACCTTCGGTATTACATTAAAATTACTGACGGCTGAAACATCAGAGACAAGATGATTACATATATCTTCATCGTTCCTTATAATTGTTAAAGTAACTTACTGTCATTTACATGTAAAAAAAAAAATCTCTACACCTTAAGATTCAGTTAATTTTATTAAAGATCGCAGTACTAATTATCGGAAAGTTTTTGTTGATTTGCACTGAAGTTGGAAGGCTATACCACGGTAGAGCTGTTCTCACACTGCACACTCTTTGCACGTTTTGAAAAGGCGTCAACGCTTAGGCTTCGTTCTCTGTATGACATTTTGCAAATAATGCAACATGCCAGCAAGGAGGACAAATATGTTATACAGCGAAGCTGCTAGTAAATTTGGTGCACTGTTCACGCGCATTTACGTATTTTCACTTTTATACGATTAAACATTGAGGAAAGTATTCATAATACACTACTGGCCATTAAAATTGCCACGCCAAGAAGAAATGTAGATGGTAAACGGGTATTCATTGGACAAATATGTTATACTAGAACTGACATGTGATTACATTTTCACGCAATTTGGGTGCATAGATCCTGAGAAGTCAGCACCCAGAACAACCACCTCTGGCCGTAATAACGGCCTTGATACGCATGGTCATTGGGTCAAACAGATCTTGGATGGCGTGTACAGGTACAGCTGCCAATGCAGCTTCAACACGGTACCACAGTTCATCAAGAGTAGTTACTGGCGTATTGTGACGAGCCAGTTCCTCGGCCACCATTGACCAGACGTTTTCAGTTGGTGAGAGATTTCGAGAATGTACTGGCCGTGGCATCAGTCGACATTATCCAGAAAGGTATCCAGAAAGGCCTGTACAGGACCTGCAACATGCGGTCGTGTATTATCCAGCTGAAATGTAGGGTTTCAGAGGGTTCGAATGAAGGGTAGAGCCACGGGTCGTAACACATCTGAAATGTAACGTCCACTGTTCAAAGTGCCGTCAATGCGAACAAGAGGTGACCGAGGCGTGTAACCAATGGCACCCCATACCGTCACGCCGGGTGATACGCCAGTATGGTGATGACGAATACGCGCCTCCAATGTGCGTTCACCGCGATGTCTCCAAACACGGATGCGACCATCATGATGCTGTAAACAGAACCCGGATGTATCGGAAAAAATGACGTCTTGCCATTCGTGCACCCAGGTCTGTCGTTGAGTACACCATCGCAGGCGCTCCTGTCTGTGATGCAGCGTCAAGGGTAACCGCAGCCATGGTCTCCGAGCTGATAGTCCATGCTGCTGCAAACGTGGTCGAAATGTTCGTGCAGATGGTTGTTGTCTTGCAAACGTCCCCATCTGTTGACGGATAAGATGTCTGTCCTCTCGACTGCTAGTGATACGAGGCCGTTGGGAACCAGCACGGCGTGCCGTATTACCCTCCGGAACCCACTGATTCCATATTCTGCTAACAGTCATTGGATCTCGACCAACGCGAGCAGCAATGCCGCGACACGATAAACCGCAATCGCGATCGGCTACAATCCGACTTTTATGAAAGTCGGAAACGTGATGGTACGCATTTCTCCTCCTTACACGAGGCATCACAACAACGTTTCACCAGGCAACGCCGGTCAACTGCTGTTTGTGTATGAGAAATCGGTTGGAAACTTTCCTCATGTCAGCACGTTGTAGTGTCGCCACCGGCGCCAACCTTGCGTGAATGCTCTGAAAAGCTAATCATTCGTGTATCACAGCATCTTCTTCCTGTCGGTTAACCGGCCGCGGTGGCCGTGCGGCTCTAGGCGCTTCAGTCCGGAACCGCGGGATAGCTACGGGCGCAGGTTCGATTCCTGCCTCGGGCATGGGTGTGTGTGATGTCCTAAGGTTAGTTAGGTTTAAGTAGTTCTAATTTCTAGGGGACTGATGACCTAAGATGTTAAGTCCCATAGTGCTCAGAGCCATTTGAACCATTTAGAGCCTGTCGGTGAAATTTCGCGTCTGTAGTACGTCATCTTCGTGGTGTAGCAATTTTAATGGCCAGTAGTGTATAACATGCTACCATGTAGGAAAAATATGTTGTATAGCGTAGCTGCTAGTAAATTTGGTGCACCGTTCACGTTTACGTATTTTTACTATTATAAATTAAACATTGAAGAAAGTATTGATGATATATTTATTTAGCATAGCTAATTAACATCGCATTTACCTGGAAGTACAGCACACTTGGATTGTGCTGCGGCGTAAACTTCATCCGTCTCAGTTATCGACAGTTGCTTTAGATGACGCACCTGAGGTACTAGAAATAATAGAAGCAAATGCACTGACTTTATTTCAATGTTTATATTTAAGACGTTTATAGCGCTTGGTTTTAGGAATGCTGATTCCCATAAATGTTTGACAATATTGAGGCATGCCGTCTTCTTTAAATAGGATCTACTATCCAGTTATAGCCGTTGAAAATATTTAATCAAAATATAAATTTTATTTGTTTGTAAACGCGGCGTTTTACATATATGAAAGTGCTTACCTTACTGTCCGCCACGTTCTCAGAAAAGTATTTCTGTATATGGTACACCGCCCGCATCTCGTGGTCGTGCGGTAGCGTTCTCGCTTCCCACGCCCGGGTTCCCGGGTTCGATTTCCGGCGGGGTCAGGGATTTTCTCTGCCTCGTGATGGCTGGTTGTTGTGTGGTGTCCATAGGTTAGTTAGGTTTAAGTAGTTCTAAGTTCTAGGGGACTGATGACCATAGATGTTAAGTCCCATAGTGCTCAGAGCCATTTTTATATGGTACACCAATTGCACAAGCAACTGCAGCGTCAGATCGCTGTAACTTCCATTACCTTGGTAGCCTCTTGAAATACTTCGAGAAATAGAATTAAGAGGGTAATCCCAAAAGTAAGGTCTCCTATTTTTTTATAAGTACATAGACCTGCTTATTTCTACAATGGTTTACATCAGTTTACAGCTTGAACATTTAGCTATTTTTCGACATAATCACCATTTCTGTCGATACATTTTTGTAGACGCTGTGGCAGTTTTTGTATGCCCATGTCATACCAGCTCGCCGCCATGCTGTTCAGAAAGTTATTAACCTCTTCTTTCTCAGGTGTAAAGTTGTATGGCCAGGTTTCGTCACCCGTGATTATTGAGTCCAGAAAGTTGTCCTGTTCGGCAGCAAGGCGGTGAAGAAATGCGCGGGAAGCATCAACTCGTTGCCGCACGTGGTCCTCAGTCAGCATGATTGGCACCCATCTTGCGCACACGTTCCGGTAGTTCAATGTTTCCGTTAAAATTCTGTGAGCGGTGCTTCGGGAAACCTCAGGAACCAACGTGCAGAGATCATCTAGAGTGATCCGCCGATCTTCACGCTTGCTTTGCTCCGCCTTCAACACTGTCTCCTCAGAAATTGACGGTCTCCCGCTCCTTTGTTCGTCGTGCATTTCGGTCCGACCAGCTGCAAACTCTCTACACCACTTATGAACATTTTTGACATCCATGCACGACTCACCATACGCTTCCATCACTTGACGATGGATTTCAATCGGCGCAGTGCCCTTTGCGTTCAAAAACCGAATAATTGCGCGCAACCCGCACTTGGCGGTAACATCCAACGGGAGCTCCATTCTCAACGGCTGCCAAGCCGACTGAGCGCCTCAGCGCGGCGTGCGCATGTTTATACACAGCGCGGAAGCACTCTTCATAACAGTATGACCAACTGCCACACAAACAGAGTTCTGTACGAAGTGCATTCAAGTTCTAAGGTCTCAGATTTTTTTTTTCTCCGGACTGGAAAGAGATAGAAACATGCGCATTGTTTTAAAACGAGGCCGCGTTCATTGTCAATACGTCCCAGAGATGGCAGCACCGTACGGCAGATGGAATTTTACCGCCAGCGGCGAGAATGAGAACTGTTTTAAATACTTAAAATGGCGACGTTTTCCTTACTTGAACAGCGTGCAATCATTCGTTTTCTGAATTTGCGTGGTGTGAAACCAATTGAAATTCATCGACAGTTGAAGGAAACATGTGGTGATGGAGTTATGGATGTGTCGAAAGTGCGTTCGTGGGTGCGACAGTTTAATGAAGGCAGAACATCGTGTGACAACAAACCGAAACAACCTCGGGCTTGCACAAGCCGGTCTGACGACATGATCGAGAAAGCGGAGAGAATTGTTTTGGGGAATCGCCGAATGACTGTTGAACAGATCGCCTTCAGGGTTGGCATTTCTGTGGGTTCTGTGCACACAATCCTGCATGACGACCTGAAAATGCGAAAAGTGTCATACAGGTGGATGCCACGAATGCTGACGGACGACCACACGGCTGCCCGTGTGGCGTGTTGCCGAGCAATGTTGACGCACAACGACAGCACGAATGGGACTTTCTTTTCGTTGGTTGTGACAATGGATGAGATGTGAATGCCATTTTTCAATCCAGAAACGAAGCGCCAGTCAGCCCAATGGAAGCACACAGATTCACCGCCACCAAAAAAATTTCGAGTAACCGCCAGTGCTGAAAAAATGATGGTGTCCATGTTCTGGGACAGCGAGGGTGTAATCCATACCCATTGCGTTCCAAAGGGCACTACAGTAACAGGTACATCCTACGAAAATGTTTTGAAGAACAAATTCCTTCCTGCACTGCAACAAAAACGTCCGGGAAGGGCTGCGCGTGTGCTGTTTCACCGAGACAACGCACTCGTACATCGAGCTAACATTACGCAACAGTTTCTTCGTGATAACAACTTTGAAGTGATTCCTCACGCTCCCTACTCACCTGACCTGGCTCCTAGTGACTTTTTTCCCGGGTTTGATTCCCGACGGGGTCAGGGATTTTCTCTGCCTCGTGATGGCTGGGTGTTGTGTGATGTCCTTAGGTTAGTTAGGTTTAAGTAGTTCTAAGTTCTAGGGGACTGATGACCACAGCTGTTGAGTCCCATAGTGCTCAGAGCCATTTGAACCATTTTGAACATCTGCAGTTTTCTCCTGTGCATTAGTGGGGACACGACATTGAGGTCGACGGCTGCAGGTCTCGGAACAGCCAATACGGTCTCATCATCTGGGCGCACATATGCGTGTTTCTGTACCAACGGGTCAGTCTGCGTTTAGAAAGTTCATGCGGTTTCCTGAATGTGACAGAAAGTTCTAATTGCTTTCAGTGTGGAGAAGGAGTGGTCCACTGAACACATCTAAAACTTATAAAATTGTACCGCACAAGACCTTTTTTGTAGAAACTGACCCAGGAACATCACACGAAGAAGAATGTAAAATATTGGGTGTATGAAGAGATTGTTGAAATATTTCTAGACGATATTCCAACAGTGGAACAAAGTGTAATAAAAACTTAACTACAAAATTTGAGATCAAGTTTCCTAAAAGAGTTCAGAAAGGTGAAGGCTTTAGAAAGAAGCAGAAAAAGTAAAGGATGAATTGTATAAACCAATAAAAAGTTGTTGTACTATGTTCATTACTGTATTACACATTATTGTGTTACATCTATTATTTTATATTACGAGTTATTTTTCTTTATAAAGAATCAAGAACACACCTCTCCTATAATATCATTCCACGAGTCTCAAAGGAGCGCAGATGATTCAGAAAGAAAATCCGCTCTTGGTGGCCTTGCCCCAGCTGTCTGTTTCCCTATTTAAATGAAGAAGGTATCATGTCCGAAAGAACAGATACCATCTTCTTATACACAGGGTGAAAAGTATTTCAACCGACAAACTTTGGGAGGTTGTAGGGGACATCAAAAGAAATATTTTTCCCTAATGTCATTTTTTCCTATGAGGATTATTTAAACCGGTGGACGCCGTATTACGCTCTTCAGTTGTTAAAGGGGGGGTTGTTAGGGGGGAGGAGACAAGACAGCGAGGTCATCGGGCTCTTAGTTGTTTGAGGGCGTATTACGCTCTTCAGTTGTAGGAAACTGCTGCGCACCAGTGTAGTAGTGCATTGTCTCTGTTTACTAATGGAGCGATACACTTGGAGTGAGTACACTGATACGGTTGGTGCGTACTACGTAGCGCACCACAACGGACGAGCTGCACAGCAGGTTTATCAACAACAGTATCCTAATCGCCGTATCCCGCATCATACGACCTTTGCTGCTGTGTACCAATGTCTGCGTGAGACTGGATCATTGAGCAGATTACCTGGACAGGGACGCCGTCGCACGGTAAGAACGCTGAAATTTGAGGAAGCTCTCTTGCAGCATGTGGAGCGGGATCCTTCAATCAGCACTCGTGCAATTGCACGTAAAATGGGGACGCATCAGACGAGTGTAAGAACAGTCCTTCGAGAGCAATCGTTACGTCCATTTCACTTACAGCGTGTCCACAACTTGGAACCATTTGATTATCCATTCAGAGCACAGTTTTCGCAATGGTACCTGGAACAGTTTGAAATACATCCTACATTTCCATCCTCTGTGTTGTTTACCGATGAAGGAACGTTCGGGCGTTATGGAATCTTCATCATGCACAATTCGCATGTTTGGAGAGAGGATAACCCGCATGCCACAGTTACTAGCGCTCATCAAGTGCGGTTCAACGTTAATGTGTGGGTCGGTGTTGTTGGGGACTGTTTAATTGGGCTGTACCAGCTACCTACGCCATTCAACGGCAGGCACTATTACAATTTTCTCACTAGAGCATTGCCAGAATTGCTGGAAGACGTCCCCCTCCCTACAAGACAACGCATGTGGTTCCAACATGACGGGGCGCCGGCACATTTCAGTCGTCGTGTGCGTCGATTCCTGGACCGACGGTTCCCAGACACGTGGATTGGCAGAGTTGGTCCTGTACCATGGCCTGCTCGATCCCCAATTTTTTGTGTGGGGAACAATTCAGGACACTCCTGATGTTTTTGCCCGTGTCAGACAGAACATGATCCGACAGTGTGACCTTTGTTTACGTGTCAATGGAGACATTTTTGAAAATCTACTGTAATTGAAATTGAGTTGTGTTAAAGTGTTGTCTCTTGATCATAAAAAATGGAAAATTGTTTGTTGGTTTAATTAATTTGCCCCCAGATAAATCTTCCTCTACCGGCTTAAATACTCGTCATAGGAAAAAATGACATTACGGAAAAATATTTGTTTTGATGTCCCCTACAACCTCCCAGAGTTTATCGGTTTAAATACTTTTCACCCTGTATAGTTAAGGCTCACTGGCCATTTGACCATCTTCTGAGCGGATGCACACACATTGCCCGAACTCTTACGGGAATCGGTGAAGCCGCGAGTAATGAGTGTAACGAGCAGGGGCACTAAGAATATAGTGCGGTACAATAAGTTTGGAATGTGGGTCTCACGGGAGACGTGCCAGAGACGAGTCCCTGCAGTCGCACTATCCTCTGTGTCCTCGGTAGCTCAGATGGATAGAGCGTCTGCCATGTAAGCAGGAGATCCCGGGTTCGAGCCCAGGTCGGAACACATTTTCAACTGTCCCCGTTGACGTATATCGACGCCTGTATGCAGCTAAGGGTATTCCTTTCATTGTATTGATTTAATTGTAATTGTTTCCCTATTGGCGGCCGGGATCGGCCGGGTACCCGAACAAGCTGCGGACCACAACGGTGCATTGCGGCTCATGCACTCTGTTCCAGGAACAGCTCAGCTCGACTACCCGCAGTGCGGGCAACAGAACGGCGCGATCGGCCGCCGGCGAGCCCGGGCGGGTAAATGCGGCGACACCACGGCTCTGGAGAGGACAGCTATCCAGGTGGCTTCGCAGCAAAAAAATGGTTCAAATGGCTCTGAGCACTATGGGACTCAACATCTGAGGTCATCAGTCCCCTAGAACTTAGAACTACTTAAGCCTAACTAACCTAAGGACATCACATACATCCATGCCCGAGGCTGGATTTGAACCTGCGATCGTAGCAGTCGCGCGATTCCAAACTGAAGCGCCTAGAACCGCTCGGCCACTCCGGCTGGTCATAACGCCTCTAACTGCGCGGCCATTCCGTGCGGCTTATCGCGTTGTATCACGGCTTGAACCTATCTCACATAGTACTTGTGAACTGTTTTCCGTGGGTGTCACATCTTCCAGATTACATCTCGCAATATTCCTGATTTATCCAAGACCTTAAATCCTATTTGATGCCTATCTTTAATTACTGACTATTTTCATTAGCCATACTAAAACATTTACTCTATACAATTCCTATTTACTATATTTTACGACGAAATCAAGTGAGAGAGGAACTTGCTTTAGTAGGAACAGACAGAATTAGTAGACATGCTGGTGAATAGCATGCAGTTTCAATCTACGGTTCTTGGCGCGCCTTATGATCAACTACTGTGATAGTACTGTGAGTGTTTATAGTGCCTGGTTTACGTGATAGGTCATCTTCTCACATTTTCTTCGTCTTTTCTCTTTCTTCCCAGTTTAAAATACTCCTTTTTAATCAAAAACTGTTTTCGTAGGACAGTCTTGTAACATACAACGATCACGAGCATAATATGTAGTTAATTACTTGAGAAGGCATAAATTTTTCTAATTGCACTCATTAAAATTTGCAAGTTTAACAGAAATACTTTCTTGCCATACGTGCAAACTGTATTATTGTTGTAAAAACCTTTCAATAACTGTGGCATGACCGTCCATAGGACGATCGTCACATACCCTGCGAACAGTACATTCAAAGAACGCGCAGACTGTCACATACTGTCTGATTCCTTGGACAAACGTACCTTTACATGACGTGGCATACTGCAAAACTACTCTTCCCTAAACATACATACAGTGCCTTTCTCCAATGGTGTACAAAAGCTCTGCACTTTTCCGTGTCCGACGACAAAACTTCGTCGCTCTCGTGCTACTGGTAATAAACGCTCAGTGCATCGCGCTACTTGGCAGTAAACGTCAGTAATAACACGCAAGGCCGCCTTATCGGACAAATAATTCCAACTTCTAGTCCGATGCACTCGTTACTGCGATCGTTTCAATATTGCCTCAGCAGCTGTCGTCCGCATAATTATTCCTCTCTTCTTCTACCTTCGCCGACAGCTGTAAACATGGTCATTTATGGAACAAATTTATTGAGGTGCGTAAAGTGTCGTCTTCCTTTAGATCTTCCGCTTCCAATGGTCTCAATTTCCACAACGTCATCGTGGATGATTTTTCCTGACTCACTATGGCCCACAGTATACATAGAAAGTTATAGTCGATAAATCTGCCTTCCGTGACCTCCTCTTTGTTTTCTGTACTACTTTATCGTTCAAAAGCTTCCTCCGTCACACCGCTCTTTGTGGTCATCTCCTGGCGGCTCATCATCATATTTATTTTCTGTATACATCTCCATGTCCACCTACTAATGATTCACATTCCGTGACCTCTTTTACATTGCCTCCAGTGCACGAAATGTCTCCGGATCTTTATGGCATCTCATCATATCAAACAAATCTTTATTTTCTGCATTCATATAAGGGTTCATATTTTAATTTTTCAGTGCTCACAACTTCTTCTATTGGACTTCCGGCGCTCAAAATAGTTTCTATTTTCTTCTACCTTACTCCTAGTTCACAAACGCGCTTCTTTAATTACTCATTATCAAACTAAACCAAACTTACATCCAATACCTATTGGCTATTCCCATCATCAATGTCGAACAAAGCTTCTCTGACTTTGCTTAAATAATTCGACCAGCAGTTCCCGGTTCCGCTGGTTAACATCTGCCTGAATTTCCTTGAATTGAAAAAGTACTTTTATCTCTTCCTGATTTTCCAATCAAAATGTACAGTCCTATTCGACCTCACGTCACGCCGTGCCGTCAAATCTTTTACTTGTTTATTTACTTGGGAAACGACGTCCGTGACTATGTCCTTCCATTCTTTAATGTTACCCACGTCCTTCCGTACCTCAACGGTTGTTTTCTGCACCTCTTGGGCCTCCGTGCTTAATTTATTCTCGCAAATTCTAACTGATCATAATTCGTTCGGTCTTCAGATTTATTAACTTCTTCCCCGATAGTTTTGTCTAGTTTTTCCAACTGTTCGTCACACACTTGTGCATGACCGGAGAACTGTTGTTCTAATCTCTTAAAATGTCCTTTAAACTGATCTGCTTTATTCTTGAAGCATGCCTCACTTTTCTCGTCTGCTTTCTAAAAATTTTCTTCCATCTTTTCGTTTGCTCATTTAAAATGTTGTTCCACTATCTCATGCTGTTTCTTGTTGTCTGACGCCATCTTGTTAAAGAATGGCTCTATATCAAAAGGTGGCGGTAAGAATGAATTTAGAGCGCTATCAGCAACACTTTGTGTTGTGCTCGAGCGGCCAGTGGCCACGAAATCTTCCGTTGTCTGTGACATTGTCACGTTCTGATCACTTAACCGCTCTGTTTCTGCTTGTTCTAAAATGTTCTGTGAGTTATCGGATTCGCAGTTTGCCGCTAATGACAAATTAATATTACTTTCCCGACTTCCCATTACCTCAGAACTGTGCGAACTGCCTTGTTCGACCGCCATGTTAAGTTCTAGATTTACAGAATTACTCGTTTCTTCCCTATCTACTGCACTAACTCTCTCTAAACTACGTGCAAGCGCACGGGTTAATCTCGGCATTACCAAATACTGGCACAAAAATCACACACTTTTCACCAAATAAACAAAACTCTGTCCTACACGTCACAAAACACAATGAAATTCCTAACCACAAATATAAACACATAACATATATCCCCCACTAATTAATAAAAGCGAATGCATTTAAAATTACTTTAGATTGGATTATGACCACTTATGTTGTGGTCGGAGCGTACTGCTAGGATGCACGAAATTCCGGTGCCTAACAGAATAAGGAACCACCTCAAATGATCATGCAGGTTAACTGAAAACAAGGATAATGTGGCGCAGCGGAAAACGTCTTATTTAAATGAATATTAATAGTGGTGTCCCAATTGAACTTGAAACAAATTGGTACCACGCCATTCGCATAGATATAGCAATGGAAGGATGGGATTTTTTGGCTATGAATGGAAGCAAATGGACACTGTAACAAATAGATTTATTGCCTTTGAACATGAAAATTACCACTGGCACCTTAAAAAGAGCCATTCGCACTCGGACAAGGGAGTATAACTCAAAGTATAGCTTTCGCACAGATGGGTAGGGAGGATATAACACTCGTAAGAGTCGACAAGCGCATTTTCACTGCTGTTTCGGCAGATATCTACAATATCATTTTCGCACTGTGTAGCTCGGGTCAACCCAAACAGTTACTGCTCTTCACATCTTTCATGCCACATCCAGTGTCAACGAAAAGCTTTGTTTCCCTTTATAAGCAAAATTATTTTTAAATCAGAATTTTATGTGCCCATTCGATAGGGCGCTCCCAAATAAGTCTAGTCCGATAGTACTATCACCGATATGTATTAACAGAGACAGTAAAACACGAAGAATAAACAGCAGCAACTCAGGAGTGCTACATGCTTGGCGATAGCAGTCAGCGCAAGGCGGCGCAGTGCTGTCGCTGTCTTCGAGATATGTCGATAAAACAAATATCGCACTAGACTAATCTGGGACGGCTTTGTCGAATGGACACATAAAATTTCGCTTAAATCTTTTTTTTTTTTTTTCACCAGGAAACAAATCGACGCATACTGTCGACACTGAGCATCGCCCGAAAGAGGTGATGGCACTATTTTTTTTTTTTTTTGATGGCTCCAGCTACACAGAGCAAAAAGAACATTATATATATACACAATGCTTTCATCTTGGAAGCACGCACTACATGCCACCAGTGGACTGATATCATTCGATTAGGTATGGTGCTTTTGTTCTGTGGACTAGCGGTACGCGCATCCAGTGGACTGGGTTCGGTCAGCACTTCATTCAAACGTCCTGTTAAGCAAAAAATAGCAACAGGAAAGCATTCTATGCAAGCGTAAATTATTTTTCAGCACGTACATCGTATATGTATGGACTTGCACTTATAGTCCCAATAGTCACTACTTAGTGGTGCCGGTACTATCCCCATCAAACCTCCAGCCTCTGAAGTCAGTATTTGCTCCATAAAAAGGATAGCACGTCGTCACCCATGAATGACGACATTAGGGCATATATGTTATCATCGGCATCTTGTGACATTCTTATTATTTTGGGTAACATTTGATTTGTTCATTTTAAAGTTGTATTGGGACGCTACAGTTAACAGGTACAATTCAATTTCTTAAGCAGCAATGCAGTGTGCTGTAGCGACGAGGCAAACCGGTTCCCACATTCGGAACACAGGCAACAAGACTGTCTACCCCATAACGCACAATGCCAGTGGTGTAGAGACTATAAGTAAGCCACGAGAGTGGTACCTCTCGGTTCTAAATGATGGGAACCCACCAACAGTTAGGCATAAATATTAATTATTAAAAGTCACCTTCAGCATAATAAATGCTAGAAGCAGCAGCAAGAAATATCCCAGAATAACCTCGAAAATTTTTTCGGTGGAGTTCGTGTTCACCCTGTATATGTAGTCTTCATTGGAAACAGGATAAAGGACGCCAAAAGTGAATATAAACCGCTAAATACACACATAAAATTTTCAGTAATGGAAAATGATTAGCTGAAATTAAATACTTCATACACGTTTCGTAAAAAGCAAAAATGCTGTTACAGGTTTCGATTCTGAATTTATAACATTATTTGTATATTCGTAAACTTCAGAAAATACACAAAAACAAACGATTATAACAATATACACAAATTTATATTCAGCGAAAGAATAAAAACAAGCTGGTAATACTACCATGGAAAGCTTGGTACAGTAGTTACATGAAAATGAATTTGTTACATCGCTGGAAGAATCAACTTCAGTTAGCTTTTCCTTGAGAATGACGAACCTATGCACAAGTATAGCGTCAGCAGATGGCAGAGAAATATCGTTACAAATCTACATCCAGTTCTTGGGGATGGTCCGTTAAAGAATAGTGAACGGGCCATTCCATGTCAATGCCTTACTAGCTTCGCCTGAGCAGGCACAGAATATTGTACAATACCTTACTCGGTCAGTTGGGGAACTATCCTTGAACATTGTTAGTTCTGTACAAAGCTTTAAATGGAACAGGGTAAATTAATGTTGTTATTTGTATAATAATACTATCATCAGACAGCGTGGCGAGATAGATACGATATAATGTCATGTTCTCAGCATATGCTTGGGTGGGATGAATGCAACTCCCTACAATGCCTCTTCACTGAAGCACCCGAGATCTTCATTAAAAAAAATGTTAACAGCCCGTTGTGTGACAGAGACTAGCATACACAAATCACCCCGTTCACCAGATTTTTCAGTAATTCTCTAGCCTAGTAATATGACGATTCCTGAAAGAACCATTAATTGTTTTTCAGTACGAAGAAAACTCCAAGCTATGCAGCAACATGTCGTGATGGCTACTCACGTCAGTATCTGCGTAGATAGCATTGACTTACGACTGTATAATGTAAATATAAATGTAATATTAGGAAATGAGACACTTAAAGTAGTAAAGGAGTTTTGCTATTTGGGGAGCAAAATAATTGATGATGGTCGAAGTAGAGAGGATATAAAATGTAGACTGGCAATGGCAAGGAAAGCGTTTCTGAAGAAGAGAAATTTGTTAACATCGAGTATAGATTTAAGTGTCAGGAAGTTATTTCTGAAAGTATTTGTATGGAGTGTAGCCATGTATGGAAGTGAAACATGGACGATAAATAGTTTGGACAAGAAGAGAATAGAAGCTTTCGAAATGTGGTGCTACAGAAGAATGCTGAAGATTAGATGGGTAGATCACATAACTAATGAGGAAGTATTGAATAGGATTGGGGAGAAGAGAAGTTTGTGGCACAACTTGACCAGAAGAAGGGATCGGTTGGTAGGACATGTTCTGAGGCATCAAGGGATCACCAATTTAGTATTGGAGGGCAGCGTGGAGGGTAAAAATCGTAGAGGGAGACCAAGAGATGAATACACTAAGCAGATTCAGAAGGATGTAGGTTGCAGTAGGTACTGGGAGATGAAAAAGCTTGCACAGGATAGAGTAGCATGGAGAGCTGCATCAAACCAGTCTCAGGACTGAAGACCACAACAACAACAACAATGTAAATATGTATTGATTTCATTTATTTGTGCTGGCCTGCGGTCATTAAACTGTAAGTACATGATTGTAGTGTGTAAAATTTGATGTGTTTTATGTTTTACATTATTCTTTAGCTCATCTTTATGTTACACTTTATGTAAATAGTTTGTGGCTTAATGGTTTGTTGCTCAAGGTCAAATAAAAATAAGAAAGAAGCCTGTCGAGATTGTCACAGAATCAGAGCACTTGTGTGCTTTGCACCCTTAACCGAATCTCGATTCTTAAGGCTGCTCGTTAAACCTGTCTCTGTCACTGAACCTAACCACATATGACATGAAAACTAGCGGTATTCAAACTATAAACGGTATGAGTCAGTAATTTGTGAGTGAGAATAGTATATGTATGGCAACTCCAGCGCACTTTTTTCACAAGTCAAAAAGTTGCTATTTTTTTTACATTCATGATATTACAAACAACACCCGCTTGTCTATGATGTCATCATTATGACTTCACAAGCTATACCACTTTTTCCAGTGCGTCGCGTTAACAGGAACTTTAAAAATGCAAGATAGTCCTGGTGGTGAATTCAAAAATGCAAGATGTGTTGGAACATTTTAAAAAATTATACAAAAGAAAAATGATGTATCCAAGGTGGTGGAACTACCTCAGCTGTCGTTTATGCCTCTCCGCTTCCCTCCCTCCTCCAGCCAACGAGAGTGTAGTATTTTAATGGGCATTAAAATGAAATAGCCATCACAATGTAGCCATATAGGCCATGGTCAAAAGTATCTGAATGGACGCAATTTTTCTGCACCTTGGTCAAAACTATGTACCAAAAAATTACACATTGCATGTAACTTGTATTTCCACACTTAAAATCCTCCAGTAAGACAAAGACAGACACACACACACACACACGCGCGCGCGCGCGCGCACACACACACACACACACACACACACACATACACACACACACACACACAAAATGTTTATACCATGCACCTCCAAACTTGCGAAGTTCGATCTCTGTACAATACACAGAGCAAGGCAGATCAAGCCTCCACATTAAATTCATCGATATTCATATTGTGCTATGGTGCTTGTCAAGTGTCGCAATACTAATTCAGCATGTAAAGTGTCTGAGTAACACAAAAAATGCATGTTTGACAAGTCTCACAGCGCTGTTTTCACACACACACACACACACACACACACACACATACACAGCCGCGCGGGGTAGCCACGAGGTCTGAGGCGCCTTGTCACGGTCCGTGCGGCTCCCCCCGTCGGAGGGTCCAGTCTTCCCTCGGACATGGTTGTATGTGTTGTCCTTAGCGTAAGTTAGTTTAAGTTACATTAAGCAGTGTGTAAGTTTAGAGACCGATGACCTCAGCAGTTTGGTCGCATAAGACCTTGCACAAAACACGTTGTTGAGTCTTAAATTAAGTGCTCCAATGCTATTTCCATGTAGAAATGATCTGCATTTTTTCATACTTTTGGATTAAAAGAGATTACTCAGCAAAATGCAGAAGCGTTGAGTTGACGAGAGGCACAAACAAAAGAAAGAAAACTTACTGACATTTGGAATTATCCTTTGACGAGCTAGTGTAAAGTACTCACAGAAAACTCATACACTCGTCTGTGTCCCCACATGGTGCATGATGGACTAAAACTGCCAAAGCTGTATTTTGGCATCCACTGGTCGTGGTGGGGGTAAAGTCAGGTGGTGTGGGTAGAAGGAGAGGGAGGTGGCGGGCAGGAAGAGGAACTGGAAGTTGGTGGGTCACAGCTCGGAAGGAGGTAGTTGGTTTGCCAGCTAGTAATGAGAGAGGGAGGGGTAGCAGGTATATGGGCTACATACGCAATGCACGATTGTAGAGACTGGTGGGGAGCAGCACAAGCCTATGGCGCAGTGGGGACATGAGTTAAGACAGGGCGACCGAGTGAAGGAAGGGGAAACAGTTGGGTAGAGCGTGTGGGGCCAGTGAGTTACGTGAGATTGAGGCCAGGACGATTACAGGACTGGAGGATATGTTGTGAGAGTAGCCCCCATCTGCATATTTCAGAGGAACCGGCTGTGGAGGGATGAATGCAAATGGTCCAGGTTATGAAGCAGCCATTGAAACTGAGCATGCTATCTTCAGCTGTATGTAGTGCCACTAGGTGGTCAACTTTGTTCTTGGTAACAGTTGGACGGTGATTATCGATGCTGGTGGACAGCTGGCTGGTGCTCATACTGACATAATTGGTTGTGTAGGTTTTGCAGCAGAGTTGCTATATGAAATGACTGCTTTCACAGGTGGTCCAGCCTCTGACTGGGTAGGATAATTTTGTGACAGGACTCGAGTAGGAGGTGCCAGGAGCCCCTTCTACTCCAGCCCTCTCCGAGGTTAGCCAACCCCATCAGAGTCTGGGTCACCTGTTAAAGCAGACAGGTTATATAGGGTACTTTATGCTCACTGCAAAAAAATTAAAAGACTGCACATTTCATTAACTGTTGTTAACTTTCATTAAGGACTTACTCTTTAAATAAGTACTAATGTGTAAGGAAGGTCTACAATGAGAAACTATCAATATGACACACTCTCAGCAATGCCAACACATTTTCCATCACATTTACTACCAAGGAATAAGTACTTTATGATTAGCAAAAAACAAAAAGAAATTAAAAAATAAGAATTTCGCTGTCATTGACTTTTATTCACAACATACTTTTCAAAGATATGCTGATGTGTAAGAAAGACAGTGAATCTGAAAATGTGAATACGGAATTTGCTGTGTAAAGCCACATCTACTACCACGATTTAATATTTTGGGTTACGTTTCACAGAAAAATTTTAAACAACTATGGAATCTGGTAGAAGAGTTAATTAAAAACAATAAACATTTGTTTCCAAATTTTAAAATATAAACTACACAAATGGATTACAATATTTTCAAAAGATGGGCATACAGCATCCCCACTGATATTGTGAAGGTTAAAGAGCACATGCCAACAAGAATTACGTAAGTAAACTGTCATAGCGGCCCCTTATTAGTTAGAGGACCCGCACAACCGACATGCAAGATGAGTTGCCGACGCCCTCTCAGGAGTGCGGAGAGAAACATCGCCCGCAGACAGAAACAATAACAGACTTTCCAAATAAACATGGAACTACTTTGCCAGACAACATGTGACAGTGTTGCAACAATCAGAACTCATATGACTCGTTTACCACCCCGCTGACCTGGCTTTATAAACACGCCTAGACCGTGTGACCGGCAGTGTTTACCAACTGTTAGGAGCAGCTCCGGCCAGTACTTATGCCTGCCCAGCATTTCATTCACTCGCCGTAGCATTGTAGTATCACTTTGTATTTTGTACAGTAGAGTTTGCTCAGTATTTTCTTCCATTGTCTTGTTTTCTTATCTTGTTTGCCACCACGAGAGTTGTGGGGTTTTCTGGTTGTTCTTGCGTTTAAAACGTAGTGTATGCCCAGAAGGCGTTTTTCTTTAATTACGATAAAGAGTGTTCAAATGACTGCTAGTTCTTTCCTGCCAACCGCAGGACAAAACTTTCATTTTAGAACGGAATGGCCTCCTGTGAGAAGCTTCTTCAGTCCTTGGTGGAAACTCTACGGCAGATTCAGGCAATGCTCACGCGTTCAAACGGTTGGAACAACATTTACTGGCACCAGAGATCCATGACGAAAATCGAAGTCAAGCTTTTTTTTTTTGGCAACAGTCGCTCCACAAGTGTATCGTTTAATTCAATAATTGAACCCTGAGCAGTCCCCTTGCGATCTCTCATTTACTCATATTAAAAATGGTTCAAATGTCTCTGAACACTATGGGACTTAACTTTTGAGGTCATCAGTCCCCTAGAACTTAGAACAACTTAAACCTAGCTAACCTAAGGACATCACACACACCTATGCCCGAGGTAGGATTCGAACCTACGACCGTAGCGGTCGCGCGGGTCCAGACTGTAGCGCCTAGAACCGCTCGGCCACCCCGGCCGGCTTACTCATATTAAAGGCTGTCTTTTTGAGTACTTCGACACACAAATACACGTCACTTCCGCCCGTCAGACTTTCTTTTCTAGTCGAAAGTCCCCAGGTCAGTCTTATCGGGAATGGATTACTACGCTCCAGTGTCTCACCGCGATTGTAAATTGTCGTGTGCCAACGTTAACTGCAAGCAGTCTCATGCCTCTTCGTTGATTCACGATGTGGTGGTGTTTCATGCACCAGACGAGGGTCTTCGGGCAGGTATTTTGAAGTTACAGGACACGTCCCTCGACACCTGTCTGCCGATTATTTGTGCGTTTGAACACTCTCACCGGCTACGTCTTGATCCAGCTGTTTTCATTGCTCGCCATTCGCCTAGCGCCGAGCGGGAGCCTTGTCGATGCTTTGGTCCACTCCGTTACAGGAAGTCTTTCACACGTCTTCCATCTTGTCTACACTGTTTCCGGACTCACCAACGGCCAGAGTGCCGCCAAAGGCGAGCAAAATGCACGGCTTGCAGCCGAGCGGGCCATAGCGCAGTGGTATGTCAAGCTTCGCAGAAACATCGCGTAGATGCCACACTTCCTACGGACGCACATGCTCAGACCGAATCGTCACCTCAGGACCTGGAACCCTCGCATTCCATTGGCCGCCAAATATTCTCCATTATTCCCTAGTCAGATGCCCGTTTTCTCCTTACCTTCGAGGTCGTGCATTTTCCGGTGGTCTTCCAAATTGACACGGCATCTTCTGTTTCTATTGTGGATGGTGCCACATACCAACGCTTGGGCTTCCCGGCTTTATCCCCGTACACTCGCTACTTGTGTAGTTTCAGTAATCACTCTATATCGGTAGACGGCGTTTTCTTCCACACAAATCTCTTACAACGGTCGTTCCTTCACCGCTCAGATTTTGGTGGTCGGATTCTCCGGCCGGCGCTACTAACCTTCTGGATGTGGACATTTTTGGTCGTCTGTGTTTATCAGTGCAGGACGCGGTACAGGCGGTGTCAATTCCCTCATCGGATAAAAATGGTTCAAATGGCTCTAAGCACTATGGGACTTAACATCTGAGGTCATCAGTCCCCTAGACTTAAAACTAGTTAAGCCTAACTAACATAAGGACATCACACACATCCATGCCCGAGGCAGGATTCATACCTGCGACCGTAGCAGCAGCGCGGTTCCGGACTGAAGCGCCTAGAACCGCTCGGCCACAGCGGCCGGCCCTCATCGAATACCCTCCTTGTCCCGTTGCTCAGCAAACACGAAACGTTGTTCTCATCCTCCACACCAGGGCTGAGGATTTCACTGCCTATGCTCAGCTTCTTCCCTCTGTGGTTCCCCTTTTTATAAAGGGAACATGCCCCTGGACGGGATGCAGTTTTAGCATTATCTTCACAGTCATAGTGCATCTGATCTACAAATGAGATAGCTCAAAATTCTCACACGATTAGGGTCATTAGTCAAAGCATTTCCAAAAAAATCATTGAGACATTTATTATATTTTGGTACTGCCAACAACATTTATAATAATATAAAAAACGGAACACTATTTCACTGCGGTACCATTTTCTTTGGAACCACTGACTGCACAGCTTGGAAAAAGTCAGAGCACAGACAACATTCACATAAGTGTTTTATGACTTCAATTTCCTTCCCTGATGCTGATCTGTGAAAAAGACAAGTAATTTACTTTACTGCAACAAAACTATTTAAAAATGTCGCTCAAATATCACCGACATCATCATCATGTTATAATTTTTTCAGGGAATAGTAGGTAAGGGAGGTAGAAGACTTCATTCTAAATATCTGTACCAATTTTTGTGAGTTTGACTCAAGTCATTTAGGAGAAAAGTATACCTGAATGATGAACTTTCAAGTTTTCGGTAAATCGCAAAAGATTTATAGATATATTAACTTACTACTATGCTCATTTAGTACATTCCAGTTGCATACTCCAGTTATCCTCCTGTTTCCTTATCCTCCATACTCTTTCTCTTCATTCTTTTCTTTATCCTTGGCTCCTTGGTAGCAGCTTCGGTTACCCGCCGCTTATCGGTATCAGTTAGAGCTGAAGCCATATTTTTCCCGTCTGGATGTTCAGTTTCTTCATAATATTGATCCTTGACATTGTACCATCATTGAGTGTTACTATTGCACCCATTAAACTAATCTTCGGCACTGTCAGCCCAACAAATACAGTTTTGGGTATTCTCTCCCATGTACAGCTGTTGAAGCTTTCATTTGCATTCTGAGAGAGACCATGCATACATTTCCTAAGTAGATTTTTATTTGCCAGATCCCTATATATAGGCCTAATTGCCTCCATTACAGCAAGTGGTAAGGAATGTTTGTGGGTATATTGTATGCCTGTAGTACTTGCACCACAAATGTTCCCCTTTTCGACACAAAGCATACTGTGGGGTTTCAGCTGTTGACACTCTGTGAAACCATGTTACCCAAACAGCTCGTCTCATGAAACTTCCTGACAGATTAAAACTGTGTGCCCGACCGAGACTCGAACTCGGGACCTTTGCCTTTAGCGGGCAAGTGCTCTACCAACTGAGCTACCCAAGCACGACTCACGCGCCGTCCTCACAGTTTCAATTCTGCCAGTACCTCGTCTCCTACCTTCCAGACTTCACAGAAGCTCTTCTGTGAACCTCATTCTGAAAACATCCCCTAAGCTGTGGCTAAGTCATGTCTCCGCAATATCCTTTCTTCCAGGAGTGCTAGTTCTGCAAGGTTCGCAGAAGAGCTTCTGTGAAGTTTGGAATGTAGGAGACGAGATATTGGCACAATTGAAGCCGTGAGGAAAAGTCGTGAGTCGTGCTTGGGTAGCTCAGTTGGTAGAGCACTTTCCCGCGAAAGGCAAAGGTCCCGAGTTCGATTCTCGGTCCGGCACACAGTTTTAATCTGACAGGAAGTTTCATATCAGCGCACACTCCGCTGCCGAGTGAAAATCTCATTCTAGCTCGTCTCAAGTTCTCAAAATCTCCTACATTTGTCCTTATTGCTATTCCATAATACTGAGTCAAAGAATCAATTTCACTTTTTGTAAGACGACGTGGACCATCTATGTGTTTTCCGTCTGACAATTTTTTTCCACTGAAATCTTTACATAATTTTCTCAGCCGAGCTCCCATTCTTTTTTGTACATGCCCAACACATTCAAGCTTTTCTATCAGAGTGTCCCCATATGGTCTGCCATTAAGAACAGTTTTGTTTTGTTTGGAGGAAGAGACCAAACATCGAGGTCATCGGTCTCATCAGATAAGGGAAGGACGGGGAGGGAAGTCGGCCGTGCCATTTCAGAGGAACCATCCCAGCATTTGCCTGGAGTGATTTAGGGAAATCACGGAAAACCTAAATCAGAATCGCCGGACGCGGGATTGAACCGTCGTCCTGCCGAATGCGAGTCCAGTGTTAAGAACAGTATTGTGTCCTTCACAGTCTTCATCCCCAAGGTAGCCTACATTCCTCGCACCACGACTGACCTCTGATCTTCTAGAAATGTTTAGAACTCCTTTCGTTTCCATGTTTTCACTTGGGCCATCAAAGTTCTTTACAGAGACATGGGTACCAATAAATTTACTTGAACAGCCCTGGCAGTGCTTTGTTAGACATTCATAATCTAGTATTTGTCCGCCCCTGGTAGCTGAGTGGTGAGCGCGACAGAATGTCAATCCTAAGGGCCCGGGTTCGATTCCCGGCGAGGTCGGAGATTTTCTCCGCTCAGGGACTGGGTGTTGTGTTGTCCTAATCATCATCATTTCATCCCCATCGAAGAGCAAGTTGCCGAAGTGGCGTCAAATCGAAAGACTTGCACCCGGCAACCGGTCTACCCAACGGGAGGCCTCAGTCATACGTGATTTATTTATTTTTATCTAGTATCTTACCAGTTTCAATAAATGTGGCAGTTACAGCCCCATTCAGAGACGTATGACCTCTCTTCTCCCAAGATCCATCAAATGCTGGTACAATGTCTGTATTCTCAGACAAGGCTACTGCTCCTTCTGCTGCTCTTTTCATTGAATGTTCACTTACACCACATAAAGCGTTATGTGTTAATTTATTGTACCTGTCATACCTCAGTGGAGGTGGAGGCAAATCCATCACTGCACAAAAATTCTGGGAAGCTCTCCTTCCCCTTCCAATACATCGCATTGCATAAGCAAGCTGAATATTTACACTGTAATGTCGACAGCTACTGGCGATGTCATAGTATCACTGTATCTTACACGAGTTGAAAGATCCTTCCTTGCTAGAATGTCCTCAAAACGTTAATACTATCTTCACAATTGCAGTACTTATATTTCACAACACTCTTAAAAAGTCTTGACAGCATATGTAGGTTCAGAATAACATTTCCGTTGTTATTGCTGCTCACAATACTACTAGGCTTGTTCTTATTATTCATTCAGAAAGCGAAAGTTTACGTCTAGAAGCACTGCCTGTAGACTCAGTTTCCGTGGGCCACTATTGAAGCAACTGATGTGTATTATTCGGCTGTGTTTGGAACTGGTTTCCGCGAAGCTTTCGTTTCGGGCTAAATTTCTTTACTCTCGGCATCTGCAGCACAGGAAACATACACACAGAAACAAAGCAGCACACAGTAACTATAAAACCACATGCGTATGAAGTTCAATAATCATATATTCTCAGATCTTTGTTTACATTCGAACCATAGCCTTCTAGACATTCCTGTACTTTGATTCTGGGAGTCAGTGCCTTCTAGAATACACCTGTGTTAACGATCCGTAACTAACGATGGAAAAAACGGAAGAACAAAATAATGCATCACGTATTCTGACGCACTTCAAACTAACCGATGGACGTGGCCCCTGTGCAGTGTTACTTTCAATCTCAATTTTAGAACTAACGGAAAATGATAATGCCCATAAACTCTTCATTTTTGAAATAAGCATGAAATGCTCTTTTCTATAAACCAAGAACATTTTTTTTTTCAAAATTTTGGTCATTTTCACAAGCATGTTCCCTTAAGGCCCGGCCTGTCCCCTTTGCTCTCCGAGACAGGTTCCAAGTGGAACTCCTCCGCAAGAAGGCGTTTTTCTTTAATTATAGTTAAGTGTGTTCAAATTGACTGTTAGTTCTTTCCTGCCGACCGCAGTGTAATTAACACGACTAAATTCGTCAAAATCTCGTTTTGAAAGTCAGCTAAACGCTATACTGAACCCATGCTAGGGTACTAACTTCATCTCACAGTTCAAAACGTTTGTCATCTTCTGCTTTCACACAGCGAAACCCACACAACACTTCGATGAAATAACACTCTGAAGAGTGGTACCATAACATGGTGACATAGGGATGAATAGAAACGAAACCTGCAAACAGGTGCTATGCCATCTTGTCGGGAGACAGATGGTAGTATCATTCCAACATTTATTTGTGTAGGTTGGTAGTGAACCAGTCTTATAGTGAAATTATGAATTTCAAAGTTGACACTGCCAGTTGATGTTTTGTTTACTCTATGTTAAGTGTTGGCTGTGTTGCTGAATTTGCTTACTTCGAAGTGGACCCATATGTACCAATCTAAATATTATTGTTTGAATTTAAGAACCAGGAAAGCAAATTTACAGTCCCATTTCCTTAACCAAAAGTTCAGTTTTAAAATATATTTTAATATTGAAACGTCCCCTTTGAACAATTATACTAGACTGGGCTTAACCTGACACACAATATTTTTTAGCGCAACGCACTCTGACTTTCAAAAATCCCCACAAAAGAATGGCCCTGACTAACATTAACCTATACGTTTCACAAATCACTTACCTCACAAAAATCTTCGCTACTCAAGCTACTGCAATACAGCGAGCGCCACTACTGCCAGCTAAATAAAAGATTCAAACTACTGAAGGCACTAACTACTAATAGGCATAGTTAGCAAATGAAAGATTTTAATAGAGAACAAACAATGTATTTACCTTAATAGTCATAATATATGTAGCAGTTCATGACAAATTACAAAACTCCGCCATCTCTCTCCCCACATCCACCACTGCTGGCGGCTCACCTCCAACTGCGCAACGCTACGCGCTGTTCACATCCAGCTGCTGCTGCCCAACACTACAATGGCAGACAACAATGCAAACTAGACACAGACTGCACACAGGACAGCCAGTGATTTTCACACAGAGCGCTACGTGGCGTTACCAATAAGAAAACCTAAACAGCCTACTTACAATATGACTTGTGTTTTGGCAAACTGAAAACATAGTCTTAATGTTCTGGAATATGTGGGGTCGATATTAAAAGTAACCATCAGTGTTTATTCAGAAGACCAACAAATTGGCAAAAGTGAAGGACGACCTGGCAGTGTTGTTAACCCAGGAGCTTATGCTGTGATGAAAAGATATGGAAAAAGCAAGCAGTTATTTAGATTGTATGTATGTAAAGGTTTTTGCTTGGAAGGCGAAGGTTATGTTGGTGCTTTCTTGAAAGATAAGTCCAATGAAACAAGTTTATTTTAACATACCAGCAGTAATGTTTTAGTAACGGAAATACTCTTCGAAAGATCTCCATTACTTCTTGGGGACTCATCGTTTTTTAAAGATGACACCAGTCATTTAATGTATTAACAACAAACCACATTCATCAATTTAATGTTATAATAATGTAATTAGAAATATAATATTGTTTATTTCGAAAACAAAATTAAAGATTCACAATTCAGGCAATTTCGTAATTCTGTAATGAATAAACCTTTTTTTAATTTCACTGGAAGACCAATAAATAGAAACAATAAGAAGATTAACACTGCTGTTTAATTCACCTCTCTCTGTGGAGTGAACAGAAACACCTGGTTTTTTATGTTATTAAATTATGAGCTAGCTGCAAAAACCAATTACAAGTTTAAAGTTAGGCACAAGACCCATGAACCCATATAATATTTATTTTCATTTTTCTTCTTACAATTAACAATATTTTCATTTAAACTTGAAAACCGTTTGTGTTCACCCCATTTTACAATAATACACGTTGGTAAAGGTGGGAAAGGAGGCGTGGTACGCCTTCAACTATCCACTTTCAAAGTCAGTTTAACATTATAGCAACCACACACTATAGTGTTAACTTTATCTTACAGTTTGAACATTTGTCATCATCTGCTGATAATGCTATTAATTGTACAGTGCAGACTACATGACACTTTGTCTCCTATACATTGTCATTTTACAGCAAAACTGTAAAAAGTAATCCATGTTAAAGCAATAGTTGACTTTCTGACTGTCATTACCCCAAACATGTGTATTCAGCAGAAAGTGACATTCTTTGAGAGTGTGTCAATACAAATGCTCACACAACAGTGAGTCTCAGACTGAGTTAGCAATATCAGCCAATGTAAAAAGAAACATGGATTGTAGTTGATTTTACTGTGTAAAAGTAAATTTGCTCATAATATGTAGTGTTAGTATTTCAATTTCATAAATATATCTCTTTCATACCATGTACAATTAAGTATAATAGAGGGTGGACCATCAACCTGAAACTTCACATTCATGCTTTAATACTCATAAGAATGATGATCAGTATGAGACACTAAAACCAGCCTCTAAATACAGTGTGAAATCTCATTTAAATAGCATAATATTTTTTAGAAATAAATATTAGTCACTTGCATTCAAATTACAACAGTATTCTCCAAATTTCTTATAAATTGTAGATAGGAATTTACCTGTACTTTTTTACTTAATCCACTCAACAATAAATATGCAGTACCACAACCTGCAGCAACTTCCTCCTTTACATTAGCACTGTTGAATCCATAGATTTCTAGCTTTAGCATTTCAACATCCTCAGGAATAATGTGCTTCATAATGTTGAAGACATCTTGGCAAAACAACTTTTGAGGAAAAACCATCATTCTTCAGTCAATATCCTCTTTTTACAGCAACTGAATGGAAGAGCTAAATGCTTTAAAAGACACTTCTAACTTCATAACTTGCAATATACATTCATTCCCACATTCAAATTAACATAAATGCTCTCACTAGAAGTTTGTCACAAACAGCAGAAATTATTATAATTTTACTCATTTTCGTCACGCAGGAAAGCAACAATTTTAATAGCTTTCTCTTTTTTTAAATATATGTCTTCCTAATGATTACATTTTTGATATACAAGAATAAAAGTCTTTGAATACGCTAGCACAAAAATAGAGTAATAATTGACACTGTTATAGTAGCATCCTTAAGAGTTTCATTTGGAAAATGAAGATGGTGTCTGGGCATGCATATTGATGCTCTCTCCAAGAATCTCATATTCCGCAATTTCGGTATAACTGCACATACACTTTCTCAGACAAGTCAGAACTTGTTGAATGAATGGGAACAATTTGTTACAATTCTGTGTGACATAAAGAAGTCACAATTTTGTTTGCTCGTTATCTGTTACAATCGAGGGTAATTAGCTATAGTTTACCTGTAAGATGGAGGACGATTTTTTACGTATTTACTGTAAAATGGGAAAACGGGGGGAAATCGTTAAAATTTTCCTTTAACATGGTAACGTATGGGGCAATTTGTTACACTTTTTCTGTAAAATAATGACTTATGGGATACGAAGAATTATAGTGTTTCCACTGTGTAACAGCGTAAATTAGAATTATCAGTATAAGATGACAAATGTTTGTGCAAGATAAAGTTAATACCCTAACATGGTGTTGCTATATTGTCTGACTGACTTTGAAAGTGTGTAGTTGAAAGCATAGCGAGTCTTGTGTCCTACCTATATGAATGTGTGTTACTACTGTTCAGTATCCTACTTCATCGAAGTGTCATGTAGGCTCCATGACGTAATATCAGAAGATAACGTACGTTTTGAACTGCAAGATTAAGTTATCATAATAACATGGGTTCACTATAATGTTTGGCTGACTATGATACTGCTTTTAGAGACGAGTCTTTGATGAATTTAGATGCATCAGTAACACTGTCTTCTTTGGTAATTTAAGCAAGCTGTATTTTTAAAAAAATTATACAGACAACTTAGATGTGGAAACATTTAACATAACAGTCGACTGCGCTTGCAAAGTGCGGTGCAAGGATCGAACTTTGGTCTTCAACAAAGGCTGGTATTTAACATCCTCCTCTATACTAATGAAGATGTGTGTGAAGTACTTCATTTCTCTGCCACATCTTGGACATAAATCGAGTCCTCAGTTTTATGACTGCAGTCATTCTAAGTTAGTGACAGGTGTTTGTGAGCTTCTGCAAACTCTATGTATACATTTGCTTGACGGTTCTCTTGTTAACAGAGCATGGTGTGTAATTTCACATGTGAAACGCGGCTGCTATGCATTTGTCTGTTTCCTTGTAGGAGGCATTTTCCGTTGTTGACGAGCATTTATTGGACTGACGCGAACATAGTATAATTTCTGAACCGTAATCAGATGTGAACAGTGGGTGCTATACACCTCTGGGAAGCTATATTGCGCATGTATCACAAAGAATCGATATTTTCTTTGGTGTGCTAGGTAATTGTTTCATCAACTTACAGTTTGTCATCATAGTTTTTCGGAGAGAAACTGGCTAGGAGACTGTATGTCATGCGTTTCAAATACATCTCCTGCAATAAAGTATTAAGAGTGTTGCATTCCACATGACCAATAGGTCAGAATCCGCACAGCTCTTGAATTACAGCGTGTGTAAGTGCAGAACTAGGTATCCCTTGGTATGTATTTATTTTCCACTATCATTTCTCTCTTTCTGGTACCTTCTTGGTATGGGCACCAGAGACTGTAACAATACTTCAGAATTGTTAGCACAAGTGATTTACGTAACATGATTCAAACTCTATCTGTCTGGAGCTACATCATGCATGAACCAAATGTTTCTTTTTAACCGTCTGCTAAATCATCGTAATACTGTCATGTCTACTATGCACCAATGAGCGGTGGTAACCTCCTTGACATCTCGACATGCGTGCATCCGGAGAGATCTTGCGCGCTTGGATGGGTGCCATGAGTAAGATTGGTGTGGAAAGTCTTCACTGAACAACAGTTATGGACTCAGCTTGCTCTGATCCTTCATGTGATGTGGAAACTGACTTCTAGTCAGTCGAAAATTAAATTGGCTACAGCGTAGTAGGGACGTTTAATCAAAGACAATGCTGGGAGATCTCTCATTCCTACTTTATCCTACAAATGCAAGAGTACTCTGTGACTCCCATCTACTTCAGGAAAGATGGCCAATCACAATCGTAATTTCTGAAATCTAGCAATCTACAAATATATAGATAAGCTACTTCATCAGTATAGGAAGCTGTCTCGTTTACTTTTGTGTATATATCTGAGAATTAACATTTGCAATGTAGGTATTCGCAAAGTGGTGGAGCGGTGATATAGCTATGATACAGAAGATGGGAAGCATGCTGCCGTGTCATTGTGTGGAGTTGAAATCTCGGAAAAACTGGTAAAATTGCTAAAATTGATTGCACTATCAACTGTGGTGTTTATTGCAGTACGTTGTCCCATATCGACAGTGTGTTTTCCACCCCACCCATCGACTGGTATGCTGTTGATTACCACATAATGATTGACTGACACCACTTGTTTGAGATGGAGAGAGTCTTGCAGGGAACAAGACCTTCCTGAGATGGTCAGCACCGAAACAGTGATGATGTACATGACTGCAATATGAAGAATCAATGCTTAGGGTCTCTTAGAAAATGGAACACCAAGGCATCTGCTACCATGTCACTGAGGAACATGAGTTAAAATGAAGAGCTCATCAGTCACCTCCAGATAGCTGTTTGGAAACGATCCACAACGCCACAAACTCTCCCAGTTTCCATATGTTGTGATGTCCTCCATCTTTTTCTCAATATGAAGCACCGCCTCTATCTTTTATTTCAACCATCCTGTGTGTTGTGGGAGCAGAACAGTTTACACCAAGTGATGTCCAGCTTTCTGTGAGAACAATGGATCGGGATGTGTTAATGTCAGTTTAGCATATGACACAGATGTCAAAAACAAAATGACTGGCAATGTAGTAACAAAACTTTACATTGGTCTGTGCAAACGACTTCAATCACTGGCCACCTGCTCCACTATACCAATACCGGTATATTTACACTACTGGCCATTAAAATTTCTACACCAAGAAGAAATGCAGATGATAAACGGGTATTCATTGGACAAATATCTTATACTACAACTGACATGTGATTACATTTTCATGCAATTTGGGTGCATAGATCCTGAGAAATCAGTACCCAGAACAACCACCTCTGGCCGTAATAACGGCTTTGATACGCCTGGGCAGACAGAGCTTGGATGGCGTGTATAGGTACAGACAGTTGCCCATGCAGCTTCAACACGATACCACAGTTCATCAAGAGTAGTGACTGACGTATAGTGAAGAGCCAGTTGCTCAGCCACCATTGACCAGACGTTTTCATTTGGAGAGAGATCTGGAGAACGTGCTGGCCAGGGCAGCAGTCGAACATTTTCTGTATCCAGAAAGGCCCGTACAGGACCTGCAACATGCGGTCGTGCATTATCCTGCTGAAATGTAGGGTTTCGCAGGGATCGAATGAAGGGTAGAGCCACGGGTTGTAACACATCTGAAATGTAACGTCCACTGTTGAAAGTGCCGTCAAAGCGAACAAGAGGTGACATAGACATGTAACCAATGGCACCCCATACCATCACGCTGGGTGATACGCCAGTATGGCGATGACGAATGCACGCTTCCAATGTGCTTTCACCGCGATGTAGTCAAACACGGATGTGACCATCATGATACTGTAAATAGAACCTGGATTCATCCGAAAAAATGACGTTTTGCCATTCGTGCACCCAGGTTCGTCGTTGAGTACACTATCACAGGCGCTCCTGTCTGTGATGCAGCGTCAAGGGTAACCGCAGCCATGGTCTCCGAGCTGATAGTCCATGCTGCTGCAAACGTCTGTTGACTCAGGGATCGAGACGTGGCAGCGCGATCCGTTACAGCCATGCGGATAAGATGCCTGTCATCTCGACTGCTAGTGATACAGGCGCTAAAGTCTGGAACCGAGTGACCTCTACGGTAGCAGGTTCGAATCCTGCCTCGGGCATGGGTGTGTGTGATGTCCTTAGGTTAATTAGGTTTAATTAGTTCTAAGTTCTAGGCGCCTGATGACCTCAGAAGTTACGTCGCATAGTGCTCAGAGCCTTTGAACCATTTTTTTGCTAGTGATACGAGGCCGTTGACATCCAGCACGGCGTTCCATATTATCCTCCTGAACCCACCGATTCCATATTCTGCTAACAGTCATTGGATCACGACCAACGCGAGCAGTAATGTCACGATACGAGAAACTGCAATCGCGATGGGCTACAATCCGACCTTTGTCAAAGTCGGAAACGTGATGGTTCGCATTTCTCCTCCTTACACGAGGCATCACAACAACGTTTCACAGGGCAAAGCCTGTCAACTGCTGTTTGTGTATGAGAAATCGGTTGGAAACTTTCCTCATGTGAGCACGTTGTAGGTGTCGCCACCGGCGCGAACCTTGTGTGAATGCTCTGAAAAGCTAATCATTTGCATATCACAGCATCTTCTTCCTGTCGGTTAAATTTCGCGTCTGTAGCACGTCATCTTCGTGGTGTAGCAATTGTAATGGCCAGTAGTGTAATAGGATCACCACATATGCTCAATGTCAGCAGGCAGTTGGTATCTGTTTTCGATACACTGGAAGTGAAAGACGCTGTTAATATCTTGTCGAATTCTCTACTGGGTGACTTGAGCGAAGTTTTCGTAGTTCATAGTTTTTCTCTGTCGGATGGCAGAGAATAATGAGGAGGGCGAGAATATTTGGAAGAGAGATATGAGTGCATTCTGAGAGAGGCAGATCTCCTTCGGACTGTAGTACCTGTATGTAGTTTGGAAATGCACCACAATGCAATAGCATACTCCTCATCCTACTTGCAGTTCTCATATGATGTGAAATCTTCTTAATTTTCCTGATAAGAAACACCACTGTAACTGCTCGTACTGTCTTTTCGACTACCTTGTGTTGCAAGGGACGCCTTTGTATGGCTCTAGCCTTACACATTGTACAGGTTTGGTGGAGCAATGACAACATGTTACCATTTCCACCGTGTGGTCAAAACACAGTCCTGTCACATTAACTCAGCTCACCCTGTTTCTCCACAGCATGCAGAAGGTGGTGGATGTACCACTCTCCAACTTCAGCTCAGTTTCGCCTTAAATTGGAATGATCACATGGACAGAACTGCAGGGCAGGGCAGAGACAGAAGAACAGGACTAAAGATGTAGAGAGATTGTACGAAACCGTGCTGGAGTTTTCCCGTGTGGGGTCCTTAGCAGACTGATTCGAAAAACGTGAGATATGAGAGTGGCACGGTTTCACCAGTGACTATAATCATTAAAAGACATCTCCATAGGATCGAACACAAATAGAATGGAGAAACTTGATTCCAAATCATTGACAGAATTTCTACCAGAAATGGTAACGCTATAGATCTGAAAAGCTGGTATACTGGTCATAGGATTTTGTACATTGCCTACAACTTCAACGTAGCATTGCATTTTAAGTGATTCCTCTCATAGTACACCATCTACTGTATGTGATTATTCTCAGTCAGCCCTCATTCTCCCTCGCCTACCCACAGAACCTCTGTTACACTGTCTATTTGGTATCGAGATAGAATGCATTACATATACTGTTTGTTAGCATGGGAAATAGAGTATCTAGTAGCGGCAAGAGGAAATTGCAAATATCGGCTTAATACCACGTTCCTTAGCCGAATCACTTTCTGACTTCGGTGAAGAGAGTGATTTTATTACGAGCTTACACCAAGGGCGACATGTACCCGCACTTTCGGTCTGTTAATACATACCCTGCGATCACCGTCTGTATTGAATGTTGTTGTATTTGTGTGAAGGCCATTTCATTCAGACGCAATACCATACGTCGATTTATAATGCATGTACAGGTTTTAACATGGATATCATTAGCAATACTTGTGCGTGCCTGTAGAACCAAGACCGATTATTATCCAGGGTAAATACCGGTGCTGTGCAGTTTTAAAGGGAATCTTATACTGTTCTTCCTGCAAAACAGTGGGAAGTTCAGGTAACGGTGATGGAGGTGAATAGCGATCACGCATCCTTCTCTTCAAAGTTGATGACTACGGCTCATCAATATTGAGATCTGGTGACTGTGGTGGTCAGGCGAGCTAGTGTCCACAAAACCATCCATGGGCGATGGAAGCTGTATGAAGATGGGTACTGTCATCTTGGGACGCAGAATCAACGTGCGGGTAAGAAACATTGTACTATGGGCTAGGCCTTATCGGCCAAATTGGTCACATAATTGTTGGCAGTAATACGACCTTGCAGAATAACCATGATGCTCATGAAATCCCACAGTATGGTTGCCCAAATCATCACTGAACCCATGCCATGTTTTATTCTTGGGACATAAACTGGGCCAGAATTTGGAAACAGTTTGCAAAAAGACTCATCCGAACAATTGACTTCCTTCCATTTCAATATAGTCCAGATTTTATGGCTAGTTTTGGTGCTGACAGGCTTCACGACATTCAGATTTGATTTTCACTCTTCAGCGGACTGTGCGCTGATATGAAACTTCCTGGCAGATTAAAACTGTGTGCCGGACCGAGACTCGAACTCGTGACCTTTGCCTTTCGCGGGCAAGTGCTCTACCATCTGAGCTACCCAAGCACGACTCGCGCCCCGTCCTCACAGCTTCACTTCTACCAGTACCTCGTCTCCTACCTTCCAAACTTTACAGAAGCTCTCCTGCGAACCTTGCAGAACTAGCACTCCTGAAAGAAAGGATATCAGCGCACACTCCACTGCAGAGTGAAAATCTCATTCTGGAAACATCCCCCAGGCTGTGGCTAAGCCATGTCTCCGCAATATCCTTTCTTTCAGGAGTGCTAGTTCTGCAAGGTTCGCAGGAGGGCTTCTGTAAAGTTTGGAAGGTAGGAGACGAGGTACTGGTAGAAGTAAAGCTGTGAGGACGGCGCGTGAGTCGTCCTTGGGTAGCTCAAATGGTTGAGCACTTGCCCGCGAAAGGCAAAGGTCCCGAGATCGAGTCTCGGTCCGGCACACAGTTTTAATCTGCCACTAAGTTTCATATCAGCGCACACTCTGCTGCAGAGTGAAAATCTCATTCTGGAAACATCCCCTAGGCTGTGGCTAAGCCATGTCTCCGCAATATCCTTTCTTTCAGGAGTGCTAGTTCTGCAAGGTTCGCCGGCCGGTGTGGCCGAGCGGTCCTAGGCACGTCAGTCTAGAACCGCGAGACCGCTACGGTCGCAGGTTCGAATCCTGCCTCGGGCATGGATGTGTGTGATGTGATTAGGTTAGTTAGGTTTAAGTAGTTCTAAGTTCTAGAGGGCTGATGACCTCAGATGTTAAGTCCCATAGTGCTCAGACCCATTTGAATCATTTTTTTTTTTCTGCAAGGATCGCAGGAGAGCTTCTGTAAAGTTTGGAAGGTAGGAGACGAGGTACTGGTAGAAGTAAAGGTGTGAGGACGGGGCGTGAGTCGTGCTTGGGTAGTTCAGATGGTAGAGCACTTGCCCGCAAATGGCAAAGGTCCCGAGTTCGAGTCTCGGTCCGGTACGCAGTTTTAATCTGCCAGGAAGTTTCACGACATTCAGTTTTGCAGTGAATTTTACAACTGTCGTCCTCTTATGTTTCCCCACAAACCTCTTCAATGACCGTCTGTCACTATCACTTTCGTCTGCGTTATGGGATAGCGGATGTTGTTTTTCCTCTTTCCCTGTATGCGGTATAAATTTTCTGTACGGTGGCCATTGTTAACACCAAACACGTCGGCTACCTTGGTTACAGAACCACCCTCCATACATGCACCAACAATTTGCCCACGTTTGAATTCACTTAGCTACAACATAATGCACTGCCAGCTACAAAAAACATTGTCCTGAACACTGCTGATACCTGCGACGTATTGAGGACGATGCACAGGTACCATTGGTGGTCAAACACAACGCCGCAATCTGCAGTCTTGACTAGCATCTGTATTTATGTTCGAACATGCGTTTCTCGCAGTATTTCCACATTTTTGTCCATCTGTTGTATATTCTTCTCACCGACGTTACACATAAGGTTGTGTGGAGTGTACAGGTTGAGTATGGTGTTGTTTTCGGGCTGGAAGGAGCGCCGGTCCCCGACACGAATCCACCCGGCGGATTAGTGTCGAGGTCCGGTGAGCCGGCCAGTCTGTGAATGGTTTTTAGGCAGTTTTCCATCTGCCTCGGCGAATGCGGGCTGGTTCCCCATGTTCCGCCGCAGCTACGTACGCGTACACCACCGTTATCTCCCACGCAAACATAGGGGTTACACTCGTCTGGTGTGAGACGTTCCCTGGGGGGTCCACCAGGGGCCGAACCGCGCAATAACCCTGGGTTCGGTGTGGGGCGCCGGAGGGGTGAAGTGGACTGCGGAAGTCGTCGTGGGGTTGCGGACCACTGCGGCTGCGGCGGGGACGGAGCCTCTCCGTCGTTTCTAGGTCTCCGGTTAACATAACATAACATGGTGTTGTTTCCACCACAGCAGAACGTGGCGGTAGCTGTTGCTTGCGAGTCGTGAACCGGTGTTATTTGTTTGGCAGTGCAGGAAAGACTCGTTCGCCTTTAAGCGGTTTGGTTATCCACGTTATTTCTGCATATGAACGATGTATGACGATTTCTCTGCTTCTTTGAAGGAAACATTTAAACTGGCTGAGACTTTATTTCACTAATACCGTTCAACGAACTGTGGACTCGTTTTTTCCCTAGCGTTGCGTTTCTCCGTACAGTTCACACCACAAAAAGTTGCTTCCGAACCGAAAGACATCGTGATTTTAACCACAGATTGCACAACAAATCTGTGACAGACACTGGTCCATATGATAAAATCTAAATCAACTGAAGCTCTGACGAAGAGCTGAAGCCGAGAGGTTCTAGGCGCTTCAGTCTAGAAGCGCGCGACCGCAGCGGTTGCAGGTTCGAATATTGCCTCGAGTATGGATGTGTGTGATGTCCTTAGGTTTGTTAGGTTTAAATAGTTCTAAGTTCTAGGGGACGGATGACCTCAGATGTTAAGTCCCATAGTGCTCAGAGCCCTTTGAACAATTTTTTGAACAGCTGAAATGTACCGTAACACTACATAACCCATCCTGTAAATTGAGACTCTTTGGGAGAAATTTTAATGTGATACGTGGTCATTCATGTAATCCGAATAATTTTCATCAGCAGTCGCTCGTGGTAGTTTGTCACACGTAATATTCGTGTCGATACTATGGACAATGCTTTGCCTAAAATCTATGTGGGATGTAATGCAAGTTTCCAGATGTTTAGAACGGTGGATATCTGCTTCAACGGAAACATTTGCGGTAACTGGTGCCGAAAAATCTTTTTTAACTGTGTTCTTCCCACCGAATCTGATATTTACAATCTTACATTGCGCAGAAATTATGAGCTTTCGTATAGCCATTGGGTGCAATTTTGCCATGTTCCGTGACGATCGTTTGATGTAAGCGTAGAACGAGTCGACGTCTCCACATTGTAATGACTATTTTTGTTGTTGTTTTCAGTCTGAAGACTGGATAGAATATTTCTATGCTATTCTTTCCTACGCAAGCCCCTTTATTTCTACAGCTCTACTTGAACACGCTTAAGACGTCGACACGCGGACCGTGCTGTCGAACATCAACGTTGAGCGTGTCGAATTCAAAGTGCTGCTGAACGCTCAGAAACGATGCGACTTGTGCATACGGGACGAGGGACCCGACGTGGCATTCGCGATCGCAGCCAGCTCCAGCGGCAATTGTCGGCTGTATCTGGCTAGTAAATCACATTGGTTATGAAACTGATAGGCGTAAAATTCCCATATTAGCTCTAATAAAACACACTTTTCTCCCTTCTCCATATGAAGTCAGGTTGTCTGTCTGTAGCATATATGAATAAAAACTTCAATATCAGTGAAAATATTGTGAGGTAAAAAGGAAGGTAACATTTCCAATCAGTAAGGACATCGGCTTATTAAAGTTCCGTTACAAATATTGCGATACAAATTTACGATAGTTCTCGACATAAGATAAAAATTATTGCATCATTCTCATTTTTTAGTAAAACCCTACGGTCATTCCTACTTGATCACTGTTCCTACTTAGTAGGACAATTTCTAAATGTGAATTACAAAACTTAAAAGAAAAAAAGGGCAAAATATATTAATGTAAGTAGTTCGAGCTCTCTTGTAGATAAAGCCAATCGAACAAACTCACCCCTCAGAAACAGCGCACTTACATTTATATAACATCGTGTATTATAGTATATACTTAATTTGAACTAGTAAGAAAGTATCAGAACCTATTAAAAACGCGAAGGTTAGAAAAATAGTTTATGCGTGTAGTGAGTCGCGGACCACCGACACTTCAAATTGTTAGTGCTAATCCACGACACCACTTTTTTTTTCTTTTTCATTTTGTTCGGTATTTTTCGTTGCCTTTGGTCTGAGTGGACGTCACAAGACATCCGTTCAAGGTGATCGTTGATTCCTTTACTCAGTCTTTTATTACAGAGGGTGAGCAGCCCTCTGACGGAACACGCTGATCCACCGTGCCGGTGTACTCAGTGCACTTGCGCGACCACGACTGTTACGAGACCATATATCGTTTGTTACCATCTCCGAAAACCTTTAATTCTAGCTATATTCCTAATTGAAAATTGTTGTTGTTGTTGTGGTCTTCAGTCCAGAGACTGGTTTGATGCAGCTCTCCATGCTAGTCTATCCTGTGCAAGCTTCTTCATCTCCCAGTACCTACTGCAACCTATATCCTTCTGAATCTGTTTAGTATATTCATCTCTTGGTATCCGTCTACGATTTTTACCCTCCACGCTTCCCTCCAATATTAAATTGGTGATCCCTTGATGTCTCAGAATATGTCCTACCAACCGATCCCTACTTCTAGTCAAGTTGTGCCACAAACTCCTCTTCTCTCCAATTCTATTCAATACCTCCTCATTAGTTATGTGATCTACCCATCTAATCTTCAGCATTCTTCTGTAACACCACATTTCGAAAGCTTCTATTCTCTTCTTGTCTAAACTATTTATCGTCCGCGTTAATTGCAAATTAATTATAATAAATTGCACCGAGAACAATTCGTTTTTAATGGATCCTCAACATGCTGTTGATTTCAAATGACATACTCTCATAACAATTCTTTTACCACGAATATGACGTTTCTCGTCATTTTATTACAACAAATCATACAGTTAACGGTAGGTTTCAAGAGCTCCCCAGTTTACTGGTGCTTAGAAACGGCAGATTCTACGGGCTACAACTGAAAAGCCAATACGGCGCCTCACAGCTCTGCCAGCTCTGCACCGAAGGGAGACGGCGTGCATGTGACGTAGATGCCATCACATTGGTCAACGTTCAAACGCACGTTCCGAATATCTATTTAGATATTGCTCAGCACTTTCAGAAAGACTCTCCAACGTGCTATTCCACGCTATGGCGTCAGAAACTCGGCACACTCAACGTTCGGATGCACGGTCTGTGTGCCGACGTCTTCACTGAAGTCAAGCTTTGGTATCCCTCTACATTTTTGACCAACCACACTCTGATGTTCACAATTTACGAGGGCGCGCTTAAAAGTAAAGCTCCGAATTTTTTGTCGTGTTCTCAATGTCGGTTTGTAGTATCGATAGCTACGATGCCACGGTGTAGGTGCAAGTTCGTAGGTTGACACTGCGACACCGACACCGACGACAGCGCCCTCTAGCCGGCTCTGCACAGCTATACGAGCGCCGCTCCAGATCCACCCATTTGATTCCGAGTAGATGGCCTAGCAACACTGTTTCTGTTTCATAGTGGACGAGCCACTACAGATTTTGCCTTTGTACCTTCTATCCGATGTTTGATTGATGTACGGCTTCGCACCTACTTGCTCTTCAGTGCAAAGTTACGTATGTCAGTGACTAATATTCTCTATTAAATGTTCTGTTAAGTAAAAGCAGTATCGAGATTTTTATCTCACCTGCTCCTACTCGCTCCCTACATATGCCTACCCTTCAGTTTACAGAAGCAGACCCACGAGCCGCCTTCCAGGCGGGATACAAAAGGGTTGAGGCTTTACATGTCCTGCATATTACTCGGCCGATTTTCCCGCTTCTCTGACGCAAATTGCAACCCTCTGCTACTAAAGGACCCCACATTGTAGCGTGTAGCATGGCGGTGTGTAACTATGTCAGTGTGCGGGAAACAGTATGCTGTAATCGGGTTTTTAACCGCAGAAAACGTGCCTTCATAGACGAATGAAAGCTGTGTGCGGTGGTGATTGTATCGACATCAGTTACGTGCGACGTTGGATTGGTCGTGCTCGTAATGAAGAATACGGCGATGCTAATGTCAGTTTGTGTGACAGAGCTCGGAGGACGGCTGCGTCCGGCAACTGAAGAGACGCGGGTTCATGAATTCATCACAGAAAATCGTCAGATAACACAGGCGCAGCTGTCAGGTAAGTGTGACATACCACGAGAGCGCGTGCAGGCCGCCATTGCAGAACTGCGGTACAGGAAACTGTGTGCACGGTGGGTGCATCGATTTTTACTGATGTCATTATTATAACCCATAATTACACTACTGGCCATTAAAATTGCTACACCAAGAAGAAATGTAGATGATGGACGGGTGTTCACTGGACAAATATATTATATTAAAACTGACATGTGATTACATTTTCACGCAATTTGAGTGCATAGATCCTGAGAAATCAGTACCCAGAACAACCACCTCTGGCCATAATGACGGCCTTGATACGCCTGGGCGTTGAGTCAAACAGAACTTGGATGGCGTGTACAGGTACAGCTGCCCATGCAGATTCAACACGATACCACAGTTCATCAAGAGTAGTGACTGGCGTATTGTGACGAGCCAGTTGCTCGGCCACCATTGACCAGACGTTTTCAGTTGGTGAGAGATCTGGAGAATGTGCTGGACAGGGCAGCAGTCGAACATTTTCTGTATCCAGAAAGGCCCGCACAGGACCTGCAACATGCGGTCGTGCATTATCCTGCTGAAATGTAGGGTTTCGCAGGGATCGAATGAAGGGTAGAGCCACGGGTCGTAACACATCTGAAATGTAACGTCCACTGTTCAAAGTGCCGTCAAAGCGAACAAGAGGTGACCGAGACGTGTAACCAATGGCATCCCATACCATCACGCCGGGTGATACGCCAGTATGGCGATGCCGAATACACGCTTCCAATGTGCGTTCACCGCGATGTAGTCAAACACGGATGTGACCATCATGATACTGTAAATAGAACCTGGATTCATCCGAAAAAATGACGTTTTGCCATTCGTGCACCCAGGTTCGTCGTTGAGTGCACCATCGCAGGCGCTCCTGTCTGTGATGCAGCGTCAAGGGTAACCGCAGCCATGGTCTCCGAGCTGATAGTTCATGCTGCGGCAAACGTCGTCGAACTGTTCGTGCAGATGGTTGTTGTCTTGCAAACGTCCCCATTTACTGACTCAGCGATCGAGATGTGCCTGCACGATCCGTTACAGCCATGCGGCTAAGATGCCTGTCATCCCGACTGCTAGTGATACGAGGCCGTTGGGATCCAACACGGCGTTCCGTATTATCCTACTGAACCCACCGATTCCATATTCTGCTAACAGTCATTGGATTTTGATCAACGCGAGTAGTAATGTCCCGATACAATAAACCGCAATCGCGATAGGCTACAATCCGACCTTTATAAACATCGGAAACGTGATGGTACGCATTTCTCCTCCTTACACGAGGCATTACAACAACGTTTCACCAGGCAACGCTGGTCAACTGCTGTACGTGTATGAGAAATCGGTTGGAAACTTTCCTCATGTCAGCAGGTTGCAGTTGTCACCACCGGCGCCAACCTTGTGTAAATGCTCTGCAAAGGTAATCATTTGCATATCACAGCATCTAATTCCTGTCGGTTAAATTTCGCGTCTGTAGCACGTCATCTTCGTGGTGTAGCAATTTTAATGGCCAGTAGTAGATTAATGGGGTGAACTGAAGTAGTGGGGTCAGTAAAATCGACACATACAAGGAAGTGCTACACTATCGTGTAGGAAGACAAATGGGAATATCATTCAAAGATTTATTTGTCTAAGTTGGTAGTAAACAAATGTAGCAGGGACATTAAGAATTTTTAGTGGATGACGACACTGTCGGTTGAAGTTTTGTTCACTCTATGACAAAGACCGGATGTGGCGCTGAATTTGCTTACTTACTGATCAGATAGATTACATAATGGTAAGACAGAGATTTAGGAACCAGGTTTTAAATTGTAAGACATTTCCAGGGGCAGATGTTGATTCTAACCACAATCTATTGGTTATGTACTGTAGATTAAAACTGAAGAAACTGCAAAAAGGTGGGAATTTAAGGAGATGGGACCTGGACAAACTGATTAAACTAGAGGTTGTACAGAGTTTCAGGGAGAGCATAAGGGAACAATTGTCACAAATGGGGGAAAGAAATACAGTAGAAGAAGAATGGGTAGCTTTGAGGGATGAAGTAGTGAAGGCAGCAGAGGATCAAGTAGGTAAAAAGACGAGGGCTAGTAGAAATCCTTGGGTGACAGAAGAAATACTGAATTTAATTGATGAAAGGAGAAAATATAGAAATGCAGTAAATGAAGCAGGCAAAAAGGAATACAAACGTCTCAAAAATGAGATCGACAGGAAGTGCAAAATGGCTAAGCAGGACAAATGTAACGATGTTGAGGCTTATCTCGCTAGGGGTAAGATAGATACAGCCTACAGGAAAATTAAAGAGATCTTCAGAGAAAAGAGAACCACTTGTATGAATATCAAAAGCTCAGACGGAAACCCAGTTCTAAGCGAAGAAGGGAACGCAGAAAGGTGGAAGGGGAATATAGAGGGTCTATACAAGGGCGATGTACTTGATGACAATATTATGGAAATGGAAGAGGATGTAGATGAAGATGAAATGGGAGATATAATACTGCGTGAAGAGTTTGACAGAGCACTGAAAGACCTGAGTCGTAACAAGGCCCCGGGAGTAGACAACATTCCATATGAGCTACTGACAGCCTTGGGAGAGCCATTCTTGACGAAACTCTACCTTCCAGTAGAAGCCGACCTCGGGGAAGATCAGTTTGGATTCCGTAGAAATGTTGGAACACGTGAGGCAATACTGACCCTACGACTTATCTTAGAAGCTAGATTAATGAAAGGCAAACCTACATTTACAGCATTTGTAGACTTAGAGAAAGCTTTTGACAATGTTGACTGGAATACGCTCTTTCAAATTCTGAAGGTGGCAGGGGTAAAATACAGGCAGCGAAAGGGTATTTACAATTTGTACAGAAAGCAGATGGCAGTTATAAGAGTCGAGGGGTATGAAAAGGAAGCAGCGGTTGGGAAGGGAGTAAGACAGGTTTGTAGCCTATCCCAGATGTTATTCAATCTGTATATTGAGCAAGCAGTAAAGGAAACAAAAGAAAAATTCGGATTAGGTATTAAAATCCATGGAGAAGAAATAAAAACTTTGAGGCTCGCCGATGACATTGTAATTCTGTCAGAGACAGCAAAGGACTTGGAAGAGCAGTTGAATGGAATGGATAGCGTCTTGAAAGGACGGTATAAGATGAACATGAACAAAAGCAAAACGAGAATAATGGAATGTAGTCGAATAAAGTCGGGTGATGCTGAGGGAATTATATTAGGAAATGAGACACTTAAAGTAGTAAAGGAGTTTTGCTATTTGGGGAGCAAAATAACTGATGATGGTCGAAGTAGAGAGGATATAAAATGTAGACTGGCAATGGCAAGGAAAGCGTTTCTGAAGAAGAGAAATTTGTTAACATCGAGTATAGATTTAAGTGTCAGGAACTCGTTTCTGAAAGTATTTGTATGGAGTGTAGCCATGTATGGAAGTGAAACATGGACGATAAATAGTTTGGACAAGAAGAGAATAGAATCTTTTGAGATGTGGTGCTACGGAAGAATGCTGATGATTAGATGGATAGGTCACATTACTAATGAGGAAGTACTGAATAGTATTGGGGAGAAGAGAAGTTTGTGGCACCACTTGACTAGAAGAAGGGATCAGTTGGTAGGACATGTGTTGAGGCATCAAGGGATCACCAATTTAGTACTGGAGGGCAGCGTGGAGAGTAAAAATCGTAGAGGGAGACCAAGAGATGAATACACTAAGCAGATTCAGAAGGATGTAGGTTGCAGTAGGTATTGGGAGGTGAAGAAGCTTGCATAGGATAGAGTGGCATGGAGAGCTGCATCAAACCAGTCTCAGGACTGAAGACCACAACAACAACAACAACCAGCTTTATTGGTAAGTACAAATCTAAATTGTGTTGTTTTAAATTAAGTACATGGTAAACAAGTTTTCATTCCCATTTCATTAACCAAATGTTAATTTTTATTTGGAAAACAGAATAAAAAGCGCTATTCGTGCATAATTTTCTGTTTTGTCTTTCATAAATCTTTTTTTGATCCAGATAAATTTTGATTCTTGTTCTCCTCAACGCAAAAGAGATTCACCTCAAAGACCAATAAATAGAAAAAAATAATAAGATTACCACTGCTGCATCTATTCACCCACCTCTGCGGGATGAATGGAAACATGAGCTGGGTCCCAAATGTAATTGTAGGTTCAAAGTTAGATACGGAACCTATAATCAATACAGTTCTGATTTTCTTATTTCTCTTTAAAATTTTCAATACTTTCGTTTGAAGTTGAAAACTTCATTTTATGGTAATACTTTGGCTAGACAAAAGTCAATTTCAGTTTCCTAATCTTCTGATCAAACAGATTCACAGAACATTCTGTTTGATTCCTATTTTTACATTTTTCTAGTGATTTTCGTTTTTGTAAATTTTGTAGTCATTCTACTGCTGTTTCAGCTCGGCTGGATCAATGTATTATAAACACGATTTGCATGCGAACAGAGCGCCGAATGTCTTTTAGATTAACTGAATTATCCATATAACTTGGCATCAGTATAACTGGAAATGATACGAAACATAATTTGATTCATAAAGCATGAAGTAATTCTTGTTTGACGCCATGATAATGACGTCACAAGCAACCAGAATAAAAGAACCGGTCTCACCAGAAGGTGGGCTGTGGTAGCAGTTACGACGAGAGTCTTGGCACGGTATCGACAGATGCAGCAAGCAGACGGTTTGACAGCTATCGATACACATATTTTTCAAGATGGTGCAGTACTGTTTTTGCCTAGTGTGAAGCTGGCAACGTTACTGCAACGAGATATTTTAGTGCATTTCATTTTGGTATTGTTTTTCTACTGAACAATTATAAACAAACATTACTCAAATTTACAAGCATGTCTGGAAGAACAGACACTGTTGACAATCCACAGCTGTACGAAATACTGAAAGCTTTTGTTTGTTAATTACAAAGTTAAGATCACGTCATACAAAAAAAAAAAAAAAACGGATTAGTTTACCTGGAACACTGGACAGCCAACGGCCACAAGACAAGAATACCCACGGGGGTTGTGAATCTGGAATTCTACATCATTACTAGCTGTTCGTATTGATGTCATTTCAAATAAACAATGGTAGGTCTTAAGCTGTCGCAGTCATTATGATTGTATGTGTATGAACACTTGATTACGAGCGTATAGATCGTAGAACTTGTATAATATGTGAATAAATCTTCATTAATGTGCGACCATTGCATGAATGCGTTCATATTTTTCCCGGTAGTTTATAGAAGTTACATTACGTACCGATAGAAACAATATTGTTTTACGTGAAAGCGTGGAGCTTCGTGCGACCGTTTCCTAATCACAATATCGCGCTGTGAAATTTACTGCTCCAAAACTAAAACAAGAGGAGAAAGAAATATACAAAATGGATGGCGCTCGAGTACTGGCGGCAGCTGAGGCGAGCCGGCACCTGTTGCTATCATTCTCCTGCACTTACACGTCGCTTGCTCACACCATGCTACTGCAGCTGAATCACGTTTTACATATGGAAATGGCGAGTATGACACGGTGCACCACGCAGAATAGCTACCGCTGCTTTCAAATTCTTGCTTGTTGCCACAAATTTCAACAGGAAGGAAATGTATATTAACCCTGCTGTCGGTATGACTAGTGGGTGTAATCTATTGTCTTTACCGCACTTTTTATGCCGTGTATACTGAAGTGACTGATTGCCCTTTGACAATGCTACAGACTCCTGCTCAGTCTCTAACGAGCGGGGCATTCCGACGGACAAGATAATGAAAGAAAATTCATTTTATAACATATTTTAATATCTTACATTTTATCTACGTGATCGCCGTTAGAATTTAAACGTTTATCGTAGCGTTCCACAAACTTTCTTACGACTTCCGCGTATTTAGCTGCCGCCAAGTGGTGAAACCAGTCACTAACGTCCTCTTTCAGTTCTTTGTCTGTCCGCCTCTGGTAGCTAACTGGTCAACGCAGCGGAATGTCATACCTAACGGGCCGGGATCGATTGCCGGTGGGGTCGGAGATTTTCTCAGTTCAGAGACTGGATGTTGTGTTGTCCTTATCATCATCATTTCATCCCCATCGACATGCAACTCGCCGAAGTGGCGTCAACTCGAAAGACTTGCACCAGGCGAACGGTCGACGTGAGGCCCTAGCCACATGAGTGCTTTGTCATATCCATAGTGTTTTCCACAAAAAAAGTCCTTCAGTTTCGGAAAAGGATTGTAATAACTCAGGGCCAGATCCAATGTTCAAATACTTCCCATTTATACTGCAGAAGCAAATACTTCGTCAACGTAGCAAAATGCGCTAAGGCGTTACCGTGAAGCAGTGTAGTTTTGCTGGACAACAATCCACGCCCTTTGTTTAGAACGACGCGGCGCAATCGGTGAAGGGTCTGACAGTAGGCCACTGCATTTATGGTCTCTCCTCTGTGCATACAGTCGATGAGAAAGGCGCCGTTTCAATCGCAAAACATTGTGGCCGTAACTTTTTCGGTGGTGAGAATTTGTTTGGCTTTTTTGTTTCGTTGTGGCCGTACCACTGACTGGTGCTTTGTTTCTGGGCTTTTACGCGAAACCTATATGTTGTCGCCAGCAACAACGTGGTTCGCCATCCTTGTAGTACCGAGTGAGAAAAGTCAGTGCAGTTCCCATTGATTGTTTTTTGTGTCCCTCTGTCAAAAGTCAAGGAAAGCACCTAGCACACGCTTTTTCTATAGGCCTAATTATCACTAACAATCTGATAAAGAACTGAGTGCGAAATTTCGAGAAGGCACACGTTCGGTCCATTAGTAGTCATAAGTATATCCCTTTGAAGTTTTTCCTCAGCCCTTCGAGTTCGTCAGTCGCAGCTGAAGGTCGACTTGTTCGTTGTTCATCAGGAATATTCGTTCGTACGGCATTAAATATGATGCACTATTTTTGAACTGGAATTTCATTTGTCACATTTCCATAAACTTATGTCATACGCCTTTCAATTTCATTAAGGCGGATTCTACGAACCCCACACTAGGCGCGATCGTTAATTTTGTCAGGAATGTTCCTGCTCGCTGCCAGCGTCGTACTCTCTCCAACGATTACGAAGTTCTATGACACCGCTGGGTTCCGATGAGCGAGGAGAGGGGAGGGGGAGGAGAAATGTGCGGCTCGTCATATCAAAATGTTCTTCGCCTTTAGAATGACTCACGCAATCAGTCAGCGAGATTCTCAGAGCGGATCCCCTACCACAAAAGCGAAGCCCCTACGTTGTGCACAGAATAATACCGATAAAAAATGGAGGGCCTCAGCAGCAATATCTGGTTGGCCAATGGTCCGAGAAGTTTGCCGTCAACGCCATCTTGGCGAGCAAAAGTAGCCGCAGTACCACAATTGCATTGCAAATTTTAAAAGGAACAGATGTTAAGAACACGAGATCCCAGGGCGACGCCCACGACTATGCAGCTGCAGCGAAGAATACGGTTTTCATTTTCATTGCTCAGACAGCGATTACAGGCGTGGCTTCAAGGGCATCCGTAACAAATTCAAACACACATGGCAGATTTTTGCACACTTCCTTGCTTATGGCGGTAGATCAAAACAAGAAAATACTAGAGATATTAACAGAGCGGAAAATCTGTTACAGAACTCACTAACTGCAGAGAAATCGTACACTTCTGTACAATTCCGATTAAACTCCGAAACAGGGCCCCAAAAAGAAGTTGGGAGGGAGAAAGTGTAGGTGATAAATGCCTCTGCTCTTTGATAATTGCCATCCTAAGATTTCGATTAGTAGATAGTACGAACGGGCCTTTCATTCCTCAAGCACGCTTGGTATACTATTAGCATTTCAGCTAAACTTTCTTCTTACAAGGGAACCTCCCCATCGCACCCCCCTCAGACTTAGTTATAAGTTGGCACAGTGGATAGGCCTTGAAAAACGGAACACAGATCAATCGAGAAAACATGAAGGAGTTGTGTGGAACTATGAAAAAAATAAGCAAAATATACAAACTGAGTAGTCCATGCGCAAGATAGGCAACATCAAGGATGGTCTGGGCTCAGAAGCCCCATGGTTCCGTGGTTAGCGTGAGCAGCTTCTGAACGAGAGGTCCTTGGATCAAGTCTTCCGTCTAATGAAAAGTTTACTTTAGCAAAGTTATGATCTGTCCGTTCGTTCATTGACGTCTCTGTTCACTGTAATAAGTTTAGTGTCTGTGTTTTGCGACCGCACCCCAAAACTGTGCGATTAGTACACGAAAGGACGTGCCTCTCCAATGGGAACCGAAAACATTTGATCGCAAGGTCACAGGTCAACCGATTCCTCCACAGGAAAACACATATGATATATTCTATACGACACTGGTGATGGCATGTGCGTCACATGACAGGAATATGTTGTCGATCCACCTAACTTGTACACTTGGCGAATGGGTAAAAAGATTCTTCTACCTTGCCCGATTTCTTGTGGATGTGATAATCACTCCCAAAAAAGTGATGAAAACATAAGAGTTTGTCACATAAACTGCAACAAATGAATGCAACAGTTTCACAGTCGCACAGTTTTCCCTGTGCTCTGTCAAAACATATGTTTTAACGTTTTCAAATTGTTCCGTGTGTAGACCGTCAAATCCTGCATAAGTCCAAGCAAATCTGAACATGTCCTGGAATTTTGGAGAGCGAAGTTGATTATGTGTGAGTGCCTGAACTTTGATAATTGACACACGATCACGTAAACAATACTGCTCTGTGTACCTGTGCAGCTTCGCAAAATCATAGAATCTTTTCACAAAGTATTTCACTTGCCGAAAACCAAACACATCTAACGGTTGCACAAGAGGTGTACAGCCTGGAGGAATGGTAATTACGTCTACTCCCACACTAAAATTGTACAGTGCCTGATCCTTCTGTCCTCTATAGCTGTCAAGGAGTAAGGCAAAATCTTTGTCCGCGTAAGGAGCAATCACACGTTCATTAAAGTCTTTCACTAGTCTCTTCTCCATTTTTCCTGACGCACTGCAATTCACAATGACATTCGGCGTTTGCGCGAGTACCCTATTCACCTGTTGCTGAACTTGCGGTCCAAATACACCATTGTCTGAAAATAAAAGATTAAACTCTTCACTTTTTTTAAATTCATTTTGTTCGATATTGTTCGTTGCGTTTGGTCTGGGCGGACGTCACAAGACATCCGTTCAAGTTCATCCTTGATTCTTTGACTCAATTTTTTTTATTAGAGAGAGCACGCAGCCCTCTGACCGAACACGCTGAGCTACCGTGCCGGCTTTCACTCGAGGGAAGACTTGAACCAAGGACCTCTCGTTCCGCAGCTGCTCACGCTGACCACGGGACCACGGCGCTCCTGAGCTCACACTCTCCTTGATGTTGCCTATCTTGCACATGGACTACTCAGTTTGTATATTTTGCTTATTTTTATCATAGTTCCACACAACTTCTTCCTGTTTTCTCGATTGATCTGTGATCAGTTTTTCAAGGCCTATCCACTGCGCCAACTTATAACTAAATCTGAGGGGGATGCGATGGGGAGGTTCCCTTGTTAGAAGTGATGAGTAACTCCTAATAGCAGATACTCATAATCCCATTAACGCCAAGATGCAAATTACCCCTCTTACTCACGTGCGCTATTTCCTTTATTTCTGTTATTATAACTTCTTTCGTTAAGTTAAAAAAAAAAAAAAAAAAAATTCTTTGTATAATCCCTGCTGCTTCACTCACCTGCATCACTCACCTGCTTAATATCGCTACTATATCTTATCTGTTTGTAATTAAGGTTCTATTAAAGACAATATTAGTTTGTTCAGCCTCATATTTGGAATATGTCACGAAAGTTTATTGTTCAGTTACGCTCTTCTATGTGCAACTGTTGTAATTTTTCTATAGTTCATTAGTTGATGTGTCACATATTTTATCTTAGTTAAACAATCTTACATCGCATTTACACTGAAATAATTCCGCTTGTTTTAGTCCTAATTCCAACATTAACATTTTCTCATTTCTGGAAATGGAGATACTCTGTACATGCACTAGTTTAAAGTCTTGAATCCAAGAAAATTTCACTGCACCAAATACGTTCTTTGTACATGATGATGGCGTAACAGCTGAAAAGCGGTTCGTGTAACAAATAACAAATATTGTAGAATACTACACCAGTGTTGTGGATGTTTCATTCATAATCCATACATTTTTTGAAATTATGGTTCAAGACATGATTCAGGCCATACCTCACTTCTTAACTGTCCGACCTGCCACAGAGGAACACATTTTGACTTGTAAAACTGTTTGTTTATGGATATAAATATTAATACAACTTAGCTACAGCGCAGTCTATTACAACTACGGTTGCGCTGTACCAAAGCTATGGTTCGGTATTTTGGTACACTACGTAAATGACGTAGTAAATGATAATATTACCGGCAGTGTTGACAGCACTGGTAGAGAAAGAAACATAAATGAATGTGTAAGCTAGAGACTAGGAGCCGACGGCATCTCTTTCTTTTTGTTTGTTCGTTTGGTTTTTTCCCCATAATTAGAATTGCACGTCATTTAGTGTAAGCTCATTGTGTATTTTATATCCTTGCATAATATAATTTGCATTTTGTAAGTTATAAAAATTAGTTGCTCTTCAAAGGCAACAGTTTCCTCTTATTATTGATAAATCCGAAAGCTGTTCATGTACAGCAGAATCATGGTTGATTGCTTGATTTGGGGTAGGGGATCAAACATCGAGGTCATCGGCCTCATCTTATTAGGGAAGGATGGGGAAGGAAGTCGGCCGTGCCCTTTCAAAGAAACCATTCCGGCATTTGCCTGACGCGGTTTAGGGGACTCACGGATAACCTAAATCAGGATGGCTGGACGCTGGTTTGAACCGTCGTCCGCCCGAATGAGAGTCCGATGTACTAACCACTGCGTCACCTTGATGAAGTTATGAGACGATGTTTGATATATTTTTGATCTTCTTTTTATTTTACCTTTTTGCTGAGGAATTGCGTTTTCTAGCGCTATATGGTAAATGTCTATTGTTTTCTTTATTTTCCTACAGCATCCCTCTGTTTCACGTTACAGAGCAACAATTTTCGCATGAAACCTAAATTAAACATTGACAGTTTCTATTTTGCTATAAATACTGTTTACTTTTAAGTGACTGACAGTAGGAAAACTATATACAAACAGAAATATTCTGTAGGTTATATGGCCCTTTATATGTCCTCACTCAGTTTCTAGACGGTTCACCTCTTATGGTTTTAGGGGAATCCAGTAAGACACTGATTGCGATCGTCATGAGGTAACTCCCGTTTGGTATGGAAAACACCAAATGTTCTGCAAAACGTGACTACAACGTAAATTGACCAAAGCTATTAGAAAGACTACCGTAGTCTACGCTTACTTATGATAGTCTACAGTAGCCTACGGTTGTTCTTCAAGTCTAATTATAACGATTAAACCTTGATAATTTCGATCTGATTATTCTAACAGCTTCTTACCGACACTTTTCAGACTATCTGGAACTAAACTGTTGTCATTAAATTTGCAATACCTTTAAGGCTGCATGCAACAAACTAGAAATTTGTATTAATTGTGCTACATTCTTGGATACACAAATGACAGGCACTTGATTGCAGCTGTACAAAATAAGGTGGAGCAATGTCGTCTTCATTCTGCAGATAAGAAAAGATTTTACAACAGATTTCTCATTCATAAATCGTATTTTCTTGTACGTTTCTTGTAAAAATATAGTATATGTCTTGCGTAGTGAGGAGAAATGTCTCCTAGCACGTGTTGGAATTCAACAATGGTAGGATCGTGGCCTGCTGAGACTGCGATTTATCATTCCGCGATATTGCTGCTAGCGTAGGTCGGGAGCCCACGAATCTCATTCGGATATGGAACAGATAGGTTGAGAAGGCCATACTCAACGCCATGCACGATCTCAAAGACCCTATGTGACTAGCGCCCGAGAGGACAGACACATTGTTCGCTCGGTCGTTCAGGATCGTACACCAATGTCACGTTGTTTGATTCAGGAAATGGGTTTGTTTGCAGTAACGACGTCTGGAGTCCCGCGAGCTGCCAGCACTGCGATCATTGTTGCCACTACCCACCTTTCATTAAATTCTGGTACAGATTTGAAGCAGCATGGAATGTTGTACCCGTATATTTCATCCAAGCTTCCTTCAACTTGATGCCAAGCCTGTTTAGAGCCATTCTTGTTGCCAGATACGCAACTCTGTGAACTACATTTCGCATTCTGTTTACCACCAGATCACCTAAAAACTATAATCACGTATTGTTTCTAATATACAGTATTGCTCAAAGAGTAAAGTTTCTTTATTTGATATTCTTCGTAGTGTTGCAGTTGTAATACAAGCAGAGTAAATAAGAAGCAGGCAGCACCAACCGAGTACCATTGGTTAAAAGCAACGCAAATCGCCTGTTGTCGTTTTTATTTTGATTGATTTCTGTCTTGTGTATACTGCAAATTGGGAAATTTATTTATGAGACGCTTTTCAATTTTACATCGGTGGTCACACTGTAAACAATATGCTTAGATGAAACTTTCTTTTCTGTAGATTCTTAAAGGGTCAGAAACAGTTCTGCTTAGGAATGTACAGTTGTGGACAAATCGAGCAAGACCCCTAGCCTTTTCGTTATGCTGATCCGCACAGCTTTAAAGTCAAGTACACAGCATAACAGGCAAGGCGACGAAGTGCTACCAACATCCTATGCACAGGCGTGAAATTGAAAAACTATCAAAACTTTCTCAGAATTTTTTCAGTCATGTGTAAGACTATATTAATGCTAATTAGTGTGTTAACACAACACGTAAATATAAGATATAAATGGAAGAAGAAACGCTAATTAGTATGAACTGTACTAATAAAAATGAATTTCAGCTTATCGAGATAACATAAATGTTTTAGTAAGACAAAGCACCCCAGATCGCTACGATTTAGCAAAACATTATACGCATTCGGCCGCGAAACGATCTGTGTCAACGTTCAGACCAGTCATACTGGATTACCGTTGCTGACCTACCATGAAAGTGCGCAAATTTAGCAATGCGTGAAGATTCATAATGAAATTCAGTTAAAAATCATTCAGTGCCACACTTAAGTCAATTCAATTATTGACAGAAACTGAAAAAGTAGGCAGTAACAAATATGAAATTCTACACGAGTTTCATATTGACATCCACAGGGCGCCGGTACAGAATAAAAGTAGCAATAAAACGCACTGGGGGCGCGAGAAATTTCTTAAAATTGCTTTACTGGTAGTCTATCTGCCTCCATCGAGATTAGAACCGGAAACAAAGCAGACCTTCCTTGCAGTAGCGAACACCTTTCACTACGCTAGCAGATAACCCAGGCAAACAGCTCTCTATTATCACCCCAGACATGAATAAGCCGGCAATTTAGCAGTGAATATGGCAAAGTGATCTGCAGTTTCTGTTGCATAGAGCTTTTTGGACTCAAAAGCATGAATTTACTATCTTTATGTCACCGCTTGTGTGACAATCATTCGAGATGTTTATCGAAATAACAAAATACTGTTATTAGCGAGTAAATTTAGTAGGATAATTCTGCACTACCCCAGGAAATAAACGGCGACATAGCTGACTAACGTATTCTACAATGTTTCGAATTCTCCATTAGACTCGCCACAGCCAGAAAACGTTCATTAGCCGAAGTGTTTCTTAAGCTAGCTAGCAATGGGAATGCTCGCGCTTCTAAAACGCGGTGCCATTAATACTGGGATGTGAATTACCACGTGTATAGGCAAATGGATTTTATTTGCATTCCTGTAAACGTGATTTGGATCTAAAGCGTAGCTACGATTGATATGCTGATGTATCGACTGCAACTAGAACATTTCGAATAAAGAGTAGGGGAAATTATTTATGTGTCCCTCATCTTCAGTAACTGTCGTAGCTATTTTCGTTGTTAGGATTTCGTCACCTAAATCGGTAAAAATGGAACCCTACTAGTCTCACTTTCTTGACCGTCTGTCTACCCAACCCTTAAAAACCATTTACCTCGAGTACGCGTAGACATAATTAGCAGAAATGTATCGCACTTCCTGCGGTATACGGTACCTTGGTGGTGTAAAAAAGTGAGCTTCTATGTCAACGCAATATAAAGATACGGCCGTTTGTGTAAAGAAAATTTACACGGAAGGTCAAAAAATGGCTCTAAGTACTATATTCAAACTGCTTAGGTCATCAGTCCCCTAGACGTAGAACTACTTAAACCTACCTAACCTAACACACATCCATGCCCAGGGAAGGATTAGAACTGACGGCGCAAGCATTCGCGCGGTCTGCGATATGACGCCGTTTAAAGCACGGCTAACCCGCGCCGGCAAGCTGTTATCATCATCTGGTGTTGCTAAAAAGTTATTCACTTCTGGTGAATGATTTTCTGCGTAGTTGATTTAAGATAGAATAACTAAAATATATTTGATGTTATGGTAGTGGAAGGATGCCTAATTCATTTCACCTTGTCTTTATTTATGATGTCAGATTCGCAATCTGAGCATACGTACTAACACACAATTTAGAGCCAAGTCATAGTCACAGATATGCGAATACAACACATTGCCTTATACTTGAGGTATTTCTTTTCCCACGAAGTGGTGGCAGACGATGCTATGGCGTCTTCGAAGAGCGAGCTTGGTCAGTGCTTGCTATCTCAGCACATCAGCTGAGCGAACCTTTTCTTCCTGCTGCTAGTCTAATGGACAATGGCAACACCGTAGAATACGTTTCAGAACTATGTGACCATCGATTTACGTTCTTGAGTGGTTCATAATTATGTTAGTAAATCCACTCGATATTTTTATGTTCTTTAAATTACATTTGCTACATGATTCGCACTGAAGACGTAGGAAATGTATATTATTTGGTTCAGGAGGCACGTTGACATGTATGTTGCGAATTAGTCGTCTTATTCATCACATGGACAACGAGGATGCTATGTTTTGCTACAGTTGTTTCATAGCTTAGTAGCACTGTGTGTTGGTGGCGTTGCCAGTTTACATACTACGCATGAATACATAATAAAAGCTTTGGATGCCTACAGTGATCAGTCTACTTGAAAAACGTTTGTTGTGATCGTAACTTATGTAACTTGCTCTTCGATTTCCAGTTTGACAATTTATGGAAACATGTTTTACCTTCCTAGTCCTAGTTTCAAACATTGTCTGACTGAGAAAACGTAGGCATAAAGGAGTCAGTGAAAGCAATTATTGCCGGCCGCGGTGGTCTAGCGGTTCTAGGCGTGCAGTCCGGAACCGCGCGACTGCTACGGTCGCAGGTTCGAATCCTGCCTCGGGCATGGATGTGTGTGATGTCCTTAGGTTAGTTAGGTTTAAGTAGTTCTAAGTTCTAGGGGACTGATGACCACAGATGTTAAGTCCCATAGTGCTCAGAACCAACCAACCAAAGCAATTATTCGCTATTGTAGCAAACTTTTGAATCCACTGGACACTTAAATTCTCTATATTGATTGTGAGAGTTTTGTGATTCCTCTTGTTATTTACTGTCTCAGCGTCAACCGTGAGAAAAAAATTAAAGACAGTGGGATTAGGTTCCTGATCTATATACTGTGTATTAATATTCTGCGCTGCTACGTAAGTTTTGAAGGTTATATTCTTTACGTAAAACAGAGTATCGGTTTCAGTCCTAGGATCGACGATAAACTTAAGAAATACAATTACAGAATAGTGGCATATCGATTATGGCTCCTCACCATCAACAATAGTTGTTACCCATAGTTTTTTATTTCATATTTGACCGTCATCACCCCTTTGGAGACCAACCTGATCTTTCCCCAATGGCCGGCCGGTGTGGCCGTGCGGTTCTAGGCGCTTCAGTCTGGAACCGCGTGACCGCTACGGTCGCAGAATCGAATCCTGCCTCGGGCATGGATGTGTGTGATGTCCTTAGGCTAGTTAGGTTTAAGTAGTTCTAAGTTCTAGGGGACTGATGACCATAGATGTTAAGTCCCATAGTGCTCAGAGCCAGTCTTTCCCCAATGCCATTTTTGACTGCCGTTCTCTTTCACTGAAGAAAAGATACATAATAATAAAATGAAATCATAGATTAGAATCTCAAAGCATACTGTGAATGGTTAAAATGAAATGAACTAAAAGTCATCTTCTTGTCTAAAAAACGTTACTGTTCCAGAGAACTTCGGCACCTTTCAAAATCCTTTACAACCTTCGATGTTTAGCCACATGTGGACAAATAGTGGGTCTCATGAAGCAGCACTGTTTAGCTGTCACAAAATAGAGCCTCAGAAATCAGTAAATAAAACTATTCTTCTACTGTTGCTCCGAATCGCATATACCAACCGCCCTCTGCTGCGACAACGACTCGAAGTCTATCGGGTATTTGATTTTTCCCTTCTTTTTCGGGCCTCCTTACCTCCCCTTCTAGCCCATCTTCGCTCTCCAATTACGCCTTCATCGGCGAGCTTCTCCTCAATATTTTTCATTTGTGCTGAATTGGCCGGCCGGGATGGCCGTGCGGTTTAGACGCTTCAGTCTGGAACCGCGTGACCGCTACGGTCGGAGGTTCGAATCCTGCCTCGGGCATGGATGTGTGTGATGTCTTTAGGTTAGTTAGGTTTAATTAGTTCTAAGTGCTAGGCGACTGATGATCTCAGAAGTTAAGTCGCATCGTGCTCAGAACCATTTTTTGCTGAATTGCTTTTTACCCTTCTTACATATACACGTGTGTTGTGTCATGCATTTTTTAGAGACTGTATGAATATATAAAGTGAGTATTTCTTCCCTTAGCAAATTAAATATTTCATATCTCGTTGTGAATTAATTTGTTTATCCAGATTCCACTTACTGCGTTTCCTTAAAATTATATAAAATGTACGTCTGTAAGAAAAACACTTGAAACATCTGTTGCAGCTGATTGGTTAAGGTCTGAAGAAAAAAACACCTCTGCTGATGCTGCTTAGTATCGCGTATAGCCTCCTTCAGCTTCCACAAAGGCTCAAAGTCTGTTGGGCATTGAGCCCACAACTCTGGCCACACAACTTGGAGATGCAAGTAACTCATTCCAAGCCTCATGAATCACATCAGAAATCTGTCCCTTTTCCCGTATTACTCAGACCATTTCTGCCCAGATATTCTCAATGGAGTTCATGTCACGTATTACTCAGACCATTTCTGCCCAGATATTCTCAATGGGGTTCATGTCAGATCTTGTAGGTAGCTCACACCCTTCAGCCGATTTCCATGCCTATATCGTTACCGACTCCCTGCCACTCTTCGGCAACTGTAAATATATTTTCGATTATACCTAGCACCTTTTGGCCGGTAAACAAGTACTTTTCCGGTTGATGCAGTAGAGAAAACTTTTTCGTCAGTGAAAATCACACGCCTCCAAAACTGGAGAGGTTTGTCGACATTTTCAGCAGCAATAGCAAGGCGGGCTTTTCTGTGGGAAACAGTCAATGTCTCCTTCACAGCAGCGCTTCTTGTTCTCAGTCCACCTTCCCTTAGACGACGAGTACTGTCTTACTGCTAACATTGAGACACAAAGTCTGCTGTATTTGTCGTGCGTTGACAAATGGGTGGTTCTCACTGAAACGGCATATCTGCCGATCCTGAGCTGCTATTGTTTTGGCCGGCCGAAGTGGCCGTGCGGTTAAAGGCGCTGCAGTCTGGAACCGCAAGACCGCTACGGTCGCAGGTTCGAATCCTGCCTCGGGCATGGATGTTTGTGACGTCCTTAGGTTAGTTAGGTTTAACTAGTTCTAAGTTCTAGGGGACTAATGACCTCAGCAGTTGAGTCCCATAGTGCTCAGAGCTATTTTTTTTGCTATTGTTTTGAGGCCTTCCATTCAGGTTACCACCCTCTTCCTTTCGTCTAATCCACCTGGCTACCGTCGACTTGTGAAGACCCATAGTTCTTGCTATATAGCCATTTGAAGATCCCTCTGCATGGAGTGCTATTATAGCGCCCTTGTCTGCCTCAGCCAGATAGGCAATTTAGCGTTGTCTGAATGATTCGTCGCGGTTAATACCTGCTGGGAAAACAGCGCTAGTAGGAAACAGACTGCCTCCTCCGCGACTGCAGCCACAGCGCAATGGCCAAATATGTGTAACACGGAAATCAATGGCATAAACGAGAAATCGCAACCCGTACCCGTGTCATTACATAGTGGAGCAACTTAGAATCTGTAATTTTTCTCAGAAGTGACTGTTCCGCTCTTGTCATGTCTTATCCTGATAAATATTACATGAAATGAGATGTTTACGTTTTGCATAGACGCCAGGCCTAACGCAGGAAACATTTCTGAAATATCTCCGTGAATTTTAGCTGTAGATGGTAGCCTTATAAGAAGGAAAACGTGTTTATCCTCGCTCGCCGTGTCTCCAAGTGGCGCAGTTTACTCTGAGCCATACATAGTTCTCGCCGGGCGTAAGAAGCAACTCGGCTAACGAGGGGAACTCCCCAGGTGCCATACGCTGATTGTCCGGAAGCTCTGCTCAGTGAAGGAGAGGGCAAAATAAGCGAACATCTGTTTCGGCTTATCTGCAGCCACTCGACTGTTTCCGAGAAAACGACGGTCAAAGTTGTTAACGCGCTGTTGCTCTAGTGTAGATACCTTTTGCGCCCGAGAATGCAATTGAAGCGGTGGCTTAGTGGCTACCGTCGTCCTTCTTAATTTTGGTTCCCGAGTTGGAGACGATATTGGCTTTTTTATTATTATTTTTTCCTCCCTCTCTATCAGAATTATCTACGAATGTTTTTTCCAACCTGCAAGGTTGCAAGGACATTCGCAGATATTTCACATAATTTTCTCATTCGTTTATTTTTTTAACTTCTTTTATTACACAGTAAATTAACTGACGAATAACGATAACATTGTTTCAACATAAATTGGAATAAAAATTCGTAGATAATTCAGAGAGTGAGGGCGGAAAAAAAGGAACAACCGGGTTTCGAACTCGCAGCGCGAAGTTCTGAAGTTGCGACGGTAGCCGCTGAATCACCGCTTCATTTGAATCCATACACGCTAAAACGTATCTACACTATAGCAAGAGAGCATTAAAAACTTTGACCGTCGTTTTCTCAGAAGCGGTCTAGTGTATGCAGATAAGCCGAGAAACGTGTTCGCTTATTTTGTCCCCCCTTTCACTGAGCGAAGTTTCAGCAAGGCCGGGGTATGACACTTGGCGGGTCCCCTCGTAAGTGGCGTGCGTTTGATTCAGTAAAAAGAATGCGTTCACTTTCCTCGACTACTCATTGACATGTTTGGAAACTTTTGTTCCTGTAGTGGCAGATTGCATTATGAGGGTTGGTTTTCCTGATAACAATCTACTAATGGACTTTGCTCCTAATTTACTCTACTGTGTAGTAGACCTACTGCAACGACTTGAACCGGAAATCTTTGTTTATTTGGATAGTCCGCTTCTTAGTTGCCATATTTCGCTATATTATTTTCCTTTGTTTCAAAACGGCAAGTTTAAATGACCACTGCAACTTGGTCGCATCAGTAACAATTTGATACTTTGAAACAGTTACGTGTGGTGTACGAGGAGTGTACTCTGTTGAATGAGGAATACATTAAACACGAAAGCTGCATCCAGTAACAATAATTAGCTATCCGTTACATGACAAAACACAAGTCGAAATACTGTCAATTCATTTCAGTACCCAGTAAAACTTAAACTAGAACGATCGCAAACACACTTTTGTGGGGAAGGCAAAAGAAAGACTGCGTTTTATTGGCCGCACACTAAGAATACGCAACAGGTCTACTGAAAACGCTGCCTACTCTACGTTTGTCCGTCCACTGCTATAGTAATCCCCTCGCGGTATGGGATCCATGACAGACGTGATTGACGGTGAGTTCAAAAACGTCCAAGGAACGGTAGCACGATTTGTAATGTCACGAAAAAGGGGAGAGAGAGTCCCAGATTTGATAAACGAGTTGGGATGACATTCATGAAAACAAAAGCATTTTTCGTTGCCGCGACATCTTTTCACGAAATTTCAATCACCAACATCTGTTCTGAATGCCAAAACATTATTTCCTCGGGAACTTACACAGGAAGAAATGACCATTGTAATAATGTAATTCAGGATTCGAAAGAAAAGATTTAAGTGGTCCCTTTTTCCGCACGCTGTTAAAGAATGGGATGGTAGAGAAATAGTCCGAAGGTGGTTCGATAAACCCTCTGCCAGGCACGTAAGTCTGGATTGCAAAGACATCCTGTATATGTAGTCATGTAGATGTAACAACGAAATTATGTTGTAATTGCGACATGTGAGTTACATTTGATTTGAACATCGAAGTTGTTTGCTGTCTATTAGTTTTATGTTCATTATTTTGAGACATAGACAAACACCTAGGTGTGTTAAATTGATACTGAAATAAAGTGTCATGCATTGACCAATAACAATAAATTCTTAACTACTTGTTTTGGTACTGCAGTATCTGCCAGCGTCTTCAGAAGTGGATATCGCATACGACGTTCCTAGGGTGTTTATAAATGGATATTGCAGACGACTTCGAACAAAATTTGAATGTAGCTTCATAAAAGTTCCATGATCAATCGATCTGAGTTGCTGGCGAATACAGTGTATCCTCACTAGACAGTATCTATTATCATTATACATGAGGTGAAAAGGGTTTCGCCAGGTACGGTGGCCGAGCGGTTCTAGGCGCTTAAGTCACGAACCGCGCGGCTGCTTCAGTTGCAGGTTGGAATCCTACCTCGGGCATGGATGTGTGTGATGTCCTTAAGTTAGGTAGGTTTAAGTAGTTCTAGGTCTAGGGGACTGATGACCTAAGCAGTTTGAATATAGTTCTTAGAACCATTTTTTGACCTTTCGCGTAAATTTTCTTTACACAAACGGCCGCATCTTTAGATTGCGTTGACATAGAAGCTCACTTTTTTACACCACCAAGTGGCCGTATACCGCAGGAAGTGCGATACATTTCCGCTTATTATGTCTACCCGTACTCGAGGTAAATGGTTTTTAAGGGTTGGGTAGACAGACGGTCAAGAAAGTGAGACTAGTAGGGTTCCATTTTTACCGATTTAGGTGACGAAATCCTAACAACGAAAATAGCTACGACAGTTACTGAAGATGAGGGCCACATAAATAATTCCCCCTACTCTTTATTCGAAATGTTCTAGTTGCAGTCGATACATCAGCATATCAATCGTAGCTACGCTTTAGATCCAAATCACGTTTACAGGAATGCAAATAAAATCCATTTGCCTATACACGTGGTAATTCAGATCCAGTATTAATGGCACCGCGTTTTAGAAGTGCGAGCATTCCCATTGCTAGCTAGCTTAACAAACACTTCGGCTAATGAACGTTTTCTGGCTGTGGCGAGTCTAATGGAGAATTCGAAACATTGTAAAATACGTTAGGCAGCTATGTCGCCGTTTATTTCCTGGGGTAGTGCAGAATTATCCTACTAAATTTACTCGCTAATAACAATATTTTGTTATTTCGATGAACATCTCGAATGATTGTCACACAAGCGGTGACATAAAGGTCATGCTTTTGAGTCCAAAAAGCTCTATGCAACAGAAACTGCAGATCATTTTGCCATTTTCACTGCGAAATTGCCGGCTTATTCATGTCTGGGATGATAATAGAGGGCTGTTTGCCTGGGTTGTCTGCTAGCGTAGTGAAA